>NW_023505077.1:0-18449 GCF_004664715.2 Peromyscus leucopus | reverse complement strand
AAGATGCCTTAGTCAGCAAAATGCTTGCTATGCAAGCATGAAGGCCTGAGTGTGGATCCCCAGCACTGAGGTAAGGCAGGGAGCATGCACGTCTGTACCCTCTCTGCTGAGGAGGCAGAGACGGGCAGATTCCTGGAGCTGCTGGCCAGCTAGTCCAACCAAATCAGTGAGCTCCGTGTTTATGAGAACCTGTCTCAAATGTAAGATGGGGAGCGACTGAAGAAGACACCAAACATGGGTCTCTGTCCTCCAAATGAATGTGTGCACACATACTCACAAGTGAACATGTACACACACACACACACACACACACACACACACACACACACACACACACACGACCCAAGCTGGGTGTTTGGCACATTCTTATGATCCCAGTACTTGGGTAGTAGAAACAGAACAACAGGAGGATAAGACTAGCATGTGCTAAGTGACTAGCATGGGCTAAGTTGGAGACCAGCCTGAAGGTATATGAAACCCTCTTGTTTATCTATCTGTCTGTCTGTCTATCTATCTATCTATCTATCTATCTATCTATCTATCTATCTATCTATCTATTATTTTGAGTCAGGGTTTCTCTGTGTAGCCCCAGTGCTGGGATTAAAGATGTGTTCCTTTTCTTGACAGATGCTCCACATCAAGAAGCAGAGTGTCTTGAGTGTGGCTGCAGAAGGAGCTAATGTGTGTCGCCATGGGAAACTCTGTTGGCTTCAGGTGAAAGATCTTTTCTAAACTGAAATGTTTTCTTTGGTTTTGTTTCTGGCATGGTCTTATGGAGCCTAGACTGGCCTTGACTCAGTTGTGTGTTTGCTAGCCTTTGAACCCTATTCCTCCTATATCCACTACCCAAAAGCTCAGTGTCTGTATATGTATGTGTGATTATGCGATAAATCCACGGGAATCTGGTTAAGGCGAATTAGGGAATGCCGGGCGGTGGTGGCGCATGCCTTTAATCCCAGCACTTGGGAGGCAGAGGCAAGCGGATCTCTGTGAGTTTGAGGCCAGCCTGGGCTACCAAGTGAGTTCCAGGAAAGGTGCAAAGCTACACAGAGAAACCCTGTCTCGAAAAACCAAAAAAAAAAAAAAAAAAAAAAAAAAAAGAATGATTATCCAGTATTGTCTAGGAAAAACAAAGGGTAATAACATAAACAAAAATGGAACTACAACCAACAAGAACAACAACAAACTATAAATACATGCTAAATGTCCAGAAATGTCCAGATCATAGGTAAATGGCAAATTACCAAGATTACTCCAATAGCTGTCCTATCATGAAGATTCTAACTCTAGTACTTAATATGTTCTAGGTAAGAGACGAGAAGATTCTAACTGTAACTATCTAGTCTTCAACTCTATCAAAGACCTGAGAAGGAACATAATAGTACGTGAGAAAAATGGAAAATGCGCGCAAGCAATTTCTGAAAATAGAGACAGCTGGCAGCCTGGACAGTCACCTAAAGTTTCTCAGCATCACTGGGGCATCCAGTTTGGCTACAGGCCTAGAATATCTGACAGACTATTTTCAGAAGCAGGAATTTTGAAAGACCATCTTACCCTGTCTTGGCAGAGTTCAATAGTCACTTTTCCTTGTGTCCTGCTTGTCCAGAAAGAGTAGCATTTGTACTGTCAGCAGTCTAGGCAAGGGCAGTTCTTTGCCCAGCAGGCCAATTTGTGCCAAGAAGAAGTCAAACTTTCCAATGGAAATGTCTTAGAAGCCCAACATTTTCTCAGGATCAGACCTGTGCTGCCAGAAGCAATCGTGTTTCATGTCAACAGAATTCTAAGTTATCAAAACATTTAAATGCCATATTCTCTAGGTCTATGAAGTTTTTGAGGATTACCTATCCATCTGACATATGTTTCTGTAAATCTGGAGAACCTAACTAACATAAAAGTATAGAAGTGACAAGCATGGATTACTATAGTTCTGTAAGTCTTATCTACCTAAATAACCCAAGGACTAAAGCTTCACATTAATAAGATAAACAGTCTGTAAACAGATGTACCGTATAAGGACAATGACCTCAAAATGGTGACAATATACAAAATATCTTAAATGGAGGTAGAAATGTATAATGCATTATGATAACAATATCCTAAATCTGTACCAATATACAAAATGTCCTAAACAGAGATAGGGCATATATACAGTATGACAAATATAGTCTTACATTTGTATCAATATATAAAATATTTCAAACAGGAATAGAAAAATATATGTACAATACAACAAATATAATTTTGTATTTGTATCAGTATACAAATTATCTTAAATAGGACTATAAGAATAATTCACATTTGTATCAAATATACAAGAATCCACATTAGTGCAAATTATCGAAGGCTGATAATTTGCTAAATAAGTTTACTAGTAGATACAATGATCTACGTTAATATACTATGCCTATCCATTCCCTTTTTCTTTTCTAAAGGAGAATACTGAGTCTAAAATTTATTGTTCCACCCCCCAGTCCTATAACCATTCATCCATAATGCTGAGAGGGGTTTGGGAGAGGAGGTGTCCTTTCTTAGGATTGCTTCCTGCTGTTTGGGGCAACAATATCTCTATGGGGTCCTGTAAAGAAAGCTCAAATAGTTAGGTCTCAATAGGACTAACTGTAGAGTCTGCAGCCAGTCTCAGAGTAAAAGGGTAAGATTGTTTTGAGATTCTGGTTAGAAGTGTAGTATGATAGACCATCTCATCTTGAACTGTTCCTGAAGAACTATCAGTTCAAGGCTGATCATTAAGTATGTTCTTAGGTACGATGGCATCTTTCTGGACCGAGTAGAGTCCTTGTTGTGGGGCCCTGTCTTTCTTCTGGAGACTTCAGAGATTGCTATTGGGAAGACTTATTTTCACTGTGGAAAACTTGAACATTATTAATATCAAAATGGACAGTTTGGATTTAGGGTGATTTGAGGAAGGATTCCCAGAAATCAAGGATAAGCATGGAGAGAAATAGAAATATTGACAACAATGGTCCCTAGATAATTGGTTTTCTTCTGTCTCACACCAGTCCATTCTTCTGATATGAGACAGAATCTCCTAATTTTTCTTTTAGCAATATTCTTGGGTTTAGAGAAAGGAGAGAGCCACATTCCAGCTCCAAAGCCAGCTGATTTATTTTTTGTTTTGTTTTTTGTTTGTTTGTTTGTTTTGTTTTCAAGACAGGGTTTCTCTGTGTTTTTGTTTTGTTTTTTCCAAGACAGGATTTCTCTTTGTATCCTTGGCTATCCTGGAACTCTCTGTTGATCAGGCTGGCCTCAAACTTACAGAGATCTGCCTGCCTCTGCTGGGATTAAAGGCGTGCGCCGCCACCACCGCCTGGCCAGCTTGATTTATAATTGAAGCGGACCACTTTTCTAGGCGTTAAAGAGATACAGATGTTAGGCAGTGAGATATTACCCTGTGAAGTATATTGGTACCATAAAGGATGTCCTTCCCTTTATGCAGTAGACATCTAGGTGTCCAACACCTTATGATTTCTTGAAGATGGGTATTCCTATTGTCCTATAAAGACAAAAAACAGAACCCTGCTTAACCCTTGTTTGTTGAGTTTTCCTTACAACTTGTAGAATTGTCACATTGGTGGATGAGCTATTCCTTCTCCTCATCAAGGGGTTTCTCCTGTTCGAAGCAAATTTTAATTAATTTTGTTGGTATCCATAGCTTTTTTTCTCCTGCAGAAACAGAAGCAAAACCCTTCCCCAACATAGGACATATCCGGGGTTCCATTCTGAGGTCAACACATCTTTGAAGTAAACCGGTTGGTTTAGCTTAAGGGTTTTTTTGTTGTCCAGTGTCTCTCCACAGCTGTTGTCTCTTTTTCATCAGCATTGAGAAAATTCAAGGTTAAATAAAGCATTATATAATCTATTTCTAGGGTCATTGTTACCTCTTTTCTATTTATTTAGCATATCCTTTAAAGTTTGATTGGATTTTTCTATGACTGCTTGACTTGCGGGATTGTGTTGTATACCTGTAACATGCTTTATATTGTAATAAGCAAAAAACAATCTCATTTTATTTGAGACATATGCTAGAGCATTGTCAGTCTTATTTTTTTAAAGATTTATTTATTTATTATGTATAGTGTTCTGCCTGCATGTTTGACTACAGGCCAAAAGAGGACACCAGATTTCATTATGGGTGGTTGTGAGCCACCATGTGGTTGCTGGGAATTGAACTCAGGACCTCTGGAAGAACAACCAGTGCCCTTAACTGCTTAGCCATCTCTCCAGCCCACATTGTCAGTCTTAAATCTTCCAAATTCTGCAAAACGAAACACATCCATTTGCCAAATTTCATTTCTTTGTATACTTTAGGATTGCTTCCTGCAGGTAATAGAGTTTGGTTATAGAAGGAACAAATAGGACATTTTTTTACAATTTCCTTGGCTTACTGCCAAGTGATGGAAAAGTCCTTTTCAAACCTTTGTGTTTTTGTTTCTTATGAAATTCTGAGCTTCTAGCACATTACCTATTAATAATTGATCAATCTCATCATTACCTTGTACAGACCTGTATAGGGTCTAATGTGTGTTATATATATAGGATGTTCCTATTTCTGATTATTTCCTGTAATTGTATAAATAGTGAAGTTAATTCTGACTCACCAGGAATAAATTCAGCAGTTTCAAGATGTAAAACAACTCTCTCTGCCTATGAGAGTCAGTAACTATATTGAGAGGGTCCATGAAGTCCATTAGTACCATAAAAATGGCATACAGTTCTTCTTTTTTGATCAGAATTGTAGGTGCTTTGAGCCACTTTACTTAAGTCTCCTGATTATATCCTGCCTTTTTGATTTATTTGCATCAGTATAGAATGTGGGGAACTCTAGAGATTAGTTTTTGCTGTACAGTGTGAGGAAGGACCCATTCAGTTCTTTTTATGAATTCTATTCTCTTGCTTTTGGATAACAATTGTTAATCTCTCCCAAAAATATACAGCAGGCTCTTTGCCAATATTTATTATCTTTCCATAGTGAGGAAGTTTCCTCATTAGTTAAAGGTACTTGGCAATTTCTGCTGGGTCCATTCCTGTCAACTGATGAAGTCTCAATTTTCCTTTAGAACTAAATCAGAGATTTTTTTTTCTACCTAAGTCTTTAAGTTCTTACTCAGTTTACATGTTAGAAATGTCCATTCCAATATAATATCTGCATCAAAATCCCTGTAGAGGTGTGTGTAGAGGAGAGTATGACTAGAATACAGTTAAGTTCTGGATTCACCTGATCCACATGTGCCTCTTGTATTTTCTTTTCTACTAGAACCAATTTCTTCTCAGCTTCAGCTGATAATTCTCTTGAACTATTTAAGTCCTTGTCCCCTTTTAGGGTATTGGCCAAATTTACTAGTCCATCTTTGGGTATTCCAATGATGGTCTGTAAGTTGGAAATGCTTCCTGAAATTTTTTGAAAGTCATTAAGACTCCACAATTGATCTCTCCTGAGTTGTACCTTTTGGGGTCTAATTTTTTGTAGATCTATCTTATATTCTAGGTAATTAATAGAATTTCCTCTTTGTATTTTTTCAGGAAGCAATTTGTAGCAAGGCAAAAGTTTCTTTACTTCTTTAAACATGCTTCTAAAGGTATCTAACTTTGGATCAGCTAATAAGATACCATCCATATAATGGTAGATTATAGATTGTGGAACTTTTGCATGAATTATTTCCAACAGTTTTTCACAAAATACTGGCACAAGGTAGGGCTATTTAACATTCCCTGTGGGAGCACCTTCCATTGATATGTCTTGACTGTCTGGAAATCATTATAGAGTAGATACTGTGAAGGCACATTTTTCTCTATCCTTTTCTTGTAGAGGTGTGGTAAAGAAACAGTCCTTTAAGTCAATAACTATAATAGGCCATTCTTTAGGTAACAGAAAGGGCAAGGGCATCCCATTGTGTAAGGAGCCCATAGGCTGGATTACTTTATGGCTGTCAGATCTGTCAGCATTCTCCATTTACCAGATTTTTTTTTTTAATTTCTATTTTTTAAATTACACTCATGATATTCATTAATTATACTCATGATATTAATCACATTTGTGGTATTCATAGATTACATTCCCAGTATTCATTCAAATATATATATGTATATATAAAATATATATATATTTTAAATGCCCAATGTCATTGATTGAAGGGAGGGAAGGAGGTCTTAAATACAGGCTTACAGCACAATGGAAGAACCCCGGAGGGCAGAAGTTCGCTACTGATGTTTTATACATCTTGGCATCTAAGTTGTTAACAGCCCATTATTCAGGATACACAAACAATGAACTTCCCTTAAGCATTCAGGAGGGTGGAACTTGGCAGGGAATTAGCATAGGGAGGATATCAAGTCAAGGTCCGCAAGCAAGGCAACAGTTACCCCAAAAAGGGGGCCAGGGACCTACAGGTCCCCCTTTTAATTAAAAATGAGCTTCTGACTTGGGTTGTGTGGGACGTCAGCAGGTCACCATTATCCGTCATGGACAACCTGCCCAGGCGCAAACAGGTGCTCTATCTTAGGTTGATGAGTGCCCCCCCAGGTATTACCCGTCTCTGAATACTCATTATCATACAGGCTCTATTGTGTGTAAGCTGCAGAGTTAACTGCTGCCAAAGATCTCAAAGTGGCACTGGGCTTGCAATCTGTGTGTTCAACACAGAAAAGACCAACAGAGGTCCTATCTCACCCATAGCCAGTAGGCTAAAGGCAACTGAGCCATTCCCTTCCTTAACGAGCCATACTGTACGTTGGAGTCCTTGTAAGATAGTATCCCAAAAGCAACTGGAACCTGAGTATAAATTTATAATTTTCAAAGCCACAGATTTTTTTTTAAGACAGGGTTTCTCTGTGTAGTTTTGGTGCCTGTCCTGGATCTTACTCCGTAGACCAGGCTGACTTCAAACTCACAGAGACCCACCTGGCTCTGCCCCCAAGTGCTGGGATTAAAGGCATATACCACACACCCCAGCCAGATTTCTTTTCGTAATGAGTACAGGACGATTCCAAGGGCTGGTAGATTCTTCACTATGTTGAGCATTTAACTTCTCCTGAACCAGCTCTTCTAAAGCTTGTAGTTCTCTTGTGTCATAGGCTATTATCCAACCCAGATAGGTTTATCCATTAGCCATTTTAAAGGTAGGGCTGTTGGTATTTCTGAGAGTTCAATGGCAGTTGTGCTCTGTTTGTATACAGCCTAAATGTTGGTGGCTGTTTCTAATATATTTCCAGAAACATGAATTGGTCTATATTCCACTTCTGAGATAATCTGGGTATTCCATTGCTGTAACAGATCTCTGCCCCAAAGATTCACTGCTACATCTGCCACATATGGCTTCAGCCTTCCTCTTTTTCCTTCTGGCCCTATCCATTCAACCCATCTAGAACTTTGTTTTACCTGAGATAGGGTTCCAATCCTAGAAATTGGACATCTACCTCTTGAATAGTCCAATTCTGATGCCATGATTTTGGTGTAATTATATTAACATCCACACCTGTGTCCACCAGTCTTTCCAGGACAATATTGTTAATTCACACTCTAAGTTTTGGTCTTGTTAATTTATGGAAGTCTGCCAAAATATTCATTTTATGGTTTTTTTTTTTTTTTTTTTTTTCTATCATTCAGTGCAGTATCATTCTTTTTTTTATTTTTTTTTTTTTTTTTCATCACAGGCAATTTATTTTGTTCTATTCATTCACAGTTAATACAGAAAATACTTGGAAACATTTCCATATAATGTTTGACACAGAAATCATCAAATAGAAGTATACAATGTTGACAGGAGGCAGTACATTTATAATTTATAACCCCAAATGTATTTATAAATTAGAAATGGAAAGATCTACAAATGAAATTATGAAGGTTCACCAAAGTCATTTAATCTGTCAGTTTCTCATTCATTTTTATGTCTTAATAATATTCTATTGTATGAATAAGCCACATTTTATTTCTCTCCAGTATTTGATAGCTATTTGAGTTGTTTTAACTTTTTTACTATTAGCAACACACTGCTGTAAACCTTCATGTACATGTTTCATAGGTGCACATTTTCAGTAGTTTGAGGATATATTCCTAAGGGTAGAATTGTTGAGTAACAGAGTAACAATGTTTTGCATTTTGACCAACCACCAAACTGTTTTGCCAAAGTGGCACACCATTTTACAATCTCACCAAATCCTTGTTTTTAAGGCTCTGATTTTTGTACAAAAGCATTCAATCATTCTGTCAGACCAAACCAGGAAAAGTAAGCTATAGTTCAGAGCTGTTCTATTCCATTTACTATGCAAAGCCATTCTTGGCGTTTGCAACTCTCAGCCCTTTTGAGTATTCTTGCAGTGTTCACCTTTTCCTCCACCACTTTTTTTTTCTTCTTTTTTTCTGGTTTATTTCTATCTATTACAAATGTATAAAAAATCCTCCATCAACGCTGCTGATAGCAGCAGAACCTTGAGAAATATACCTTTGGTTTGCCTCAGAAAAGGAACACATATTGCACTGTAAAGTTTATAAAATTGGCGCAAAACATTGTGATAATGTTACAATACCAGTTTTAAGAGTTCAGTGACTAATGGGGAGCCGATGGGATACATGCAGAACTGTGAAAGCGATCTCACTTAGCCAGCTGTACACGTAGACTGTAAATCTACATTCAGATCATTTCTGAACTAAGACTATCATCTCAGTTTATCTGTTGAGGTCAACCAGGAAACCCTAGAATATACCTTGATTTTTGCAAAAAAACAAAATAGGGGGAGGGGTTTCTTCAGCATTTCAGTCCACGAGTAACAGTATCCTAACAGGCAAAGTGTTCTCTCACTGTCAACATAGAATGAACTGCTGCTGGAGGTCAACTTGGGCTTTAATTTGCATTAGCACTTACATGCATAGTAGTCCAAGTTGTTGACCTCATGACTTTTAAAAGTAACTCTAAAAAAGTAAAATGGCCCTTCTTGGAAGACTAAAGAAAGACATCCAGCCACAGTTGTAAAAAGTCTCATCAAAACAATATACCCTTTTATGAATTACGCCTCAATTAAAAAAAAAAAAAGTAGCCCCAAATAAGAAGCAGCTCTGAAAAAGAAAATATAACTTAAGATATTTGAAAAAAAACAAGGTGAATACAGGTTCAAAAGTAATTAAGATACATTTTCTTAAGGCTATCTAGAATTAGGCTTTAAAGAATTCTACCATTTCAAGTTTACCACTAGTTACTAGATACCTATTTACAAACAAGATGTTCACCTTTTTTGTTCCTTTATCAAGAGAAAAATCTACCTTCAGACTATGAGGGTGGTGATGGGGAGGGACTAGAAAACAAGATTCAAACAATCCCATGCAAATATCACATTTTTCAAATGGAAGAACTCCAAACTGCACTAGAAGTTCCAATCACTAAGACACTTTCCATTGAAATGATTTAAGTACAACTACATGGCACCAAGGTTTAGGCCTAATGTAGGCCTGACAACCAAGTCCTTGTTTTCTGGAAGAAAGGCCTCAAAAGTCCCACTCAATTCCACATAACAATACTTCAAAGATCAATTAGGTTTTCCTTTCCTTAATATTTTTGTTTTTGACTTCTAATCTTAAAGACTAGATTAAAACTTAGCTCATTTCCCAGAAGGCATTGCTTCCCTTTGCTCTATGAAAGAGTCCACCAAGACCTCTTCCTCAAAACCATCTAGCCCCCAGCCTCCAGCCTGTGCTTGTGATGCATCTTTCTCAACATCCTGAAAGGTAATGTAGGTAAAATATGCTCATAAACATTAAAACTAGTTGTTAGAAAGACGTAACTAGCTTTATAATTTAAGTTTTAAAGCATAAATACTTGCAGCTTAATCTGCACTGACAATGATTGTCGAAGCCTAGAATTCAACATTTACAAATTCTCATTCACACACACAAAACACACTATTATCACACAACTTGTGTCTTGAGAGAATCTTCTGCTTTTTAAATCTTTGGCCTCCCAGTCAATCCCAAGTTCAACCAACTTTTCCGAGTTCTGGTAGTTACCTGGACCACTGAGGCATTGCCACAAGACTTCTTCTCTTTTGAAACATCCTTTTTCTCTAGATATTAGGATAGCTACACCAGCTTGTTTCTTCTGTGGTGTATGTTGGTGTGGGATTATCTATTGCTTGATTTTTCATGGATGTGTTTAGCTTCTTTGGGTTGAATTTTCCCTTCTAGTGCTTTCTGTAGGGCTGGGTTTGTAGACAGGTATTGATTAAATCTGGTTTTATCCTGGAATATTTTGTTTACTCCGCCTATGGTGATTAAGAGTTTTGCTGGGTATAATAGTCTGGGTTGGCATCCGTGGTCTCTTAGTGTCTGCATGAGATTTGTCCATGATCTTCTAGCTTTCATAGTCTCTATTGAGTAGTCTGGTGTTATTCTGATGGGTTTACCTTTATATGTTACTTGGTCTTTTTCCTTTGTGGCTCTTAATATTTTTTCTTTGTTCTGTGTGTTTAGTGTTTTGATTATTATGTGGCGAGGGGACTTTTTTTTTTGATCCAGCCTATTCGGTTTTCTGTAAGCTTCTTGTATCTTCATACGTATTTCTTTCTTTAGGTTAGGAAAGTTTTCTTCTATGATTTTGTTGAATATATTTTCTGTGCCTTTGAGTTGGTATTCTTCTCCTTCTTCTACCCCTATTATTCTTAGATTTGGTCTTTTCATGGTGTCCCAAATTTCCTGGACATTTTGTGTTACGACTTTTTTGTCTTTAGTGTTTTCTTTGACTGACGAATCTATTTTCTCTATTGTGTCTTCAGTGTCAGAGATTCTCTGTTCCATCTCTTGCAATCGGTTGGTTATGCTTGTTTCTGTAGTTCCTGTTCGTTTAGTCAGGATTTCTATTTCCAGCATTCCCTCAGCATGTGTTTTCTTTATTGTCTCAAATTCATTTTTCAGATCTTGGAATGTTTCTTTCATCTGTTTAATTGCTTTTTCTTGGCTTGATTTGATTTCTTCCCATTTTTTGTTCGTTTTTTCTTCCATTTCTTTAAGGGAGTTTTTTATTTCCTCTTTAATGGAGTTTTTCATTTCCTCTTTAAGGGAAGTTTTTATTTCCTCTTTAAGGGAAGTTTTTATTTCCTCTTTAAGAGAGTTTTTCATTTCCTCTTTAAGGAAAGTTTTTATTTCCTCTTTAAGGTAGTTTTTCATTTCCTCTTTAAGGAAAGTCTTATTTCCTCATTGAGGGAATGTTTTATTTCTTCTTTAAGGGCCTCTATCATCTTCCTAAAGTCATTTTTAGGGTTGATCTCTTCTGTTTCTTCTGTCATGGTATGTTTAGGTCTTGCAGGTGTAGAATCACTAGGTTCTGATGTTGCCATATAGGTCTTTATGTTGTTGCCTGTATTTTTGCACTGGCGTCTACTCATCTTTTCCTCTGTGCGGTGCAGGTGGTGTCTGTGTCTGAGAGTGCCTCTCTTGTTCTAATTTTTAGTCTTGGTTTAGTAGGGATTCTTGGTTAAATTGGTGCTATTGGGCTGTTTCTTCAGGGCAGCTGATTTCAGTCGGTGAATTATATACTTATGATTCTCGTGATCTGGTTTGGTGACTGGGTAGCTCCTTCTTCTGTGTTCCCAGGTCACGTTTTGTTCATTTGTCAACTCCTCAGCTGATCTTGTTTCTTCAGACTTCAAACTATAGGCATCTGAATCCTCTCCCAGATGGGTTTCAGCTGAGCAGGGTAGTCTCACCAACACCTCCAAGTTGTTGGGTTTCACAGGATCAGCAGTTGGGCCCTGGGTTGTCCCCAGACGGAGTGTCCAGACTCGCCCTGGTTCCGACCCAGGGAGATAGCCTCTTCCCCAGGTGTTGGGGCTAGGGGCGTCCCCGTTCCAAGCTGCGTTCGCCCCTCTCCGTCCCTGGGCCTGTCCACCCCTGTGGCCCGTCGCCACAGGCCCACCTACGTCCACTTGTCTCCACCGCTGGGCCTGTATGTCCCTGTCAGCTGCCGCTGGGTCTGTCTGCCTCTGTGGGTGACCAACGGGCCTGTTTGTCTCTGTCGGCTGCCACCACAGGCCTACCTACCTCTGCTTGTCACTGCTGCCGGGCCCATTCACCTCTGCGGGCTGCCACCAGGCCTGTATGTCTCTGCTGGTTGCCGCTGGGCCTGTATGTCCCTGTCAGCCGCTGCCACGGGGCCCTTCCACCTCCGTGAGTCACCGACCTGCGTCTGCCTGTCTCCGCCGCGTGGCCTGTCTACTTCTGTGGGCCACCGCCGGGCCTGAATGTCTCCGCCAGCTGCTGCTGGGCCTAAATGTCCCTGTCGGTCACTGCCGCCGGACCTGTCTACCTCCGCTGGCCGCTGCCACAGGCCTACCTGTGTCTGCTTGTCTCCGCCATCTTGAATCTCTAGTTTTTTTATTATTAAAAATAGATTCTTTTCTCATACAATACATCTGGACTGCAGTTTCACCTCCCTGCACCTCCACTCCCCCTTTGTCTCCCTTCAGAAAAAAGGTAGACCTCCTAGAGACAACATGAAGTTAAACATGAAAAAACAAGGTCCAATAAGACAATGCAAAAGTCTTCATATCAAGGTTGGACAAGGCAACCCAACAGGAAGAAAAGAGTCCCAAGAGCAGACAAAAGAGTCAAAGACACACTCGCTCCCACAGTTAGGAATCCCACAAAAACACCGAGCCAACAGCCACAGCATTCATCTGTGTATACGTTTACAATTCTTTTAATCAACAGTTTTCAGGGTAAGGTTCTATGTTATGGATATCTTAAATTAGTTAAAAGATAGTTATTTGAAAAGACTTCTCTGAATAAAGACTTGCTATGTACTGTAGTTAAATCATAAGTGCAACCACTCCATGACAAAAAAAAGTACACTGTAAATGCAATTGAAGTCATGAAACAAAATCAAGAGAAAATACTTATAACCTAATTACTCTCTTGTTTAAGTTCCTTTGGACTTAGGTAATAATTTAGAATATGAGACTGTGATCTGCCCTCTTTTATGTATAGTTATTCCTACACACCAAAGTTCGACAGCAGCAAGAAGATAAATATTTGCTCAAAAATAATCTGCCATTCATGGAATTTAAGGTTTGAAATCATCCCTCCTACCTATTTCAAGGTCCTTAATTTAAGATTCACATAGTGAGTAAACAACAGAACTGGGAATCAAATCTCATGTTGCTGATTCAGCCCAAGGCTTCATTATTGAGTCTATCAGGTCGATCTCAGTCCTCGGGGTTGGCCTTGATCTGGAGATTGTGGGAATGGGGGGTGGGCTGGGGGAAGGGAGGGGGGCAGGAAGGGGGAGAGTGGGGGAATCTGTGGCTGTTATGTAGAACTGAGTGGTACTGTAAAATAAAATAAAAAAAATGATCTAAAAGGAGACACAGAAGTTGGGAAGAGGAAGGTCATCAGTAAAAGGGGGAAGGAAGCAAGAGAAGGTAAGGGATACATTACATGTATGAGAGTACAATAAGGATACCAATTATTGTGTATAATTAATATATGTAAATAAAAACTAAGTCTTTTGTGAAAAAAAAAGAATTTAATGCAATTTCACAAATGTTTGACTCTTAGGGCTGGAGAAATAGCCAAGTAGTTAAGACCATGTCACTAATTTTGCAGAGGATTCATGTTAAGTTTGTAGCACCCACATTGGGTGGCTCATAATCACCAGTAACTCCAGCTCCAGAGAATTCAATGACTCTGGCATCTGCAGGCACCTGTACTCATGTGTATATAACCAAACACACACACACACACACACACACACACACACACACACACACACACGTAGAAATCTTAAGAAATAACCAATGGACCCATGTGTGATTGTAGTTGTATAAAATGTTATGCAAGGAATCCTTACATAATGAAGTAATGCTGGGATATCTGAGACAATGTTAACAACTTTTCACCCCTTCATTACATAGCAATTATAGAACCTTCAATTTTCCCTTTTCAGCTGTGATACTTTCATTGACTATATGTGAATTAGGTTGACATAACAAACTTAACTTCTTTGGTTCTGAATTGGCTATTGTTTTTTCAGTGATGGGCCTTTTGGTTTGTTTCTTTGTTGTTTGTCTATGGATGAAAACACTCAATACAATATTCATGGAATAGCAGAAAATATTATTTGTATCTCTTACAGTTTTGTGTGCTCCATGTGACCAAAAGACAAAACAAAAAAAATATGTGAAGTACATAGATTTTTTTTCTCTTGGAATAATCTGTTTAGCCTGTGAAAGTTCTAGGGCTCTAAGTTTCTCCCTCATGGCCTATGACTTTTATCCTCAAAGTCAAGGCAGTTCAGTTAGGTGCAAAAGTTGTGTCATTTTCTTCAGGGTCCAGGAGCCAGGTGAATTGGCATAATTCCCAGAAAAATCTACTTTACACATTTATAAAGCCTTTAAAAGCTTAATGAAATTTTATTTCATTAAATAATAATTTTATAAATAATATTTGGATTCTACAAATGAGAATGAAAGCAAAATTGTCCAGTGAGTTGGCAAGTAGGTTTACCCTCTATGTATTTAGAAAAAACGTAGGAGATGAGGAGGAGGAAGATGGAGAGAGAGGAGGAAGGACAAGGAGGGAAGGAAAGTTCAGTGTATTTAAAATGTGTCTTAACCCCAAAACTGCCCGGAAGCAATAAAGCAACTGGTTTTTGCAGAGGGTGCACTTGATTGACAGTTATTGTCAATGCAAATGTCTGATTAAACAAATTTGGATTTCAACCTAAAATTCTCAAGCCCAGACCATGTCAAACTGTCTTCCTAGCAAGCTCAAACCTCTCTTTATACAGTTATCCTGCATTCCTTCAATTGCACCAACTAACACAATGAGGAAAATGAGAATGTGACCAGTCAAAGTAGCATTCACATTAGGAAGTTTGAATTCTCAGTTAGTAACATGGAGAATTGACTCACTACTTGTCTGCCCGCTTGTTTCCTAATTCAAGTCACCATCTTCTCAGCAAGTAATGAAGAAAATTAAATATAAAGAGAGTAAGTTTGCGTACAACCAGCCAGGGTCTTCCATTTTCTTAACCATGTCAGAAAGATACAAAATAAGCCAAACTATAGTATCCTTGGAGTCTAGACTCATGCTCTTCAGAAACTTGAATAAATGTCTCTTTTGAGGAAAATGTTCAAATATTTGAAAATATTCAACACATATATATTTTTATTAGATAAAATTGAAGCAATGGACCTAATCAGGCAAAAAAAAAGGTCATAGGAATTCTCGCTTGGAGACATTTGAAGGAGGATAATGACATGAAAAAAATGTGTGCTTTTATAATTTATTGAAAATGGAGCTCCATTACCAGTTTCTCTTTCTTCCTTCCTAATTCTTTCTTTTCCTTTTCTTTTCTTTTCTTCTTTATTTATTTTCTTCCTTCTTTTTTTTTTTTTTTTTTTTGGCTTAACAAGTGGCCTGAGGGTGTGAGGATGAAAGAAAAATAATATAACATGAAACATTTACCAAATGTGTTTGGGACCATATAAATTATTCCATATATGCATCTTCATATGTATCTGCAATAATGAAGGCAAGAGCAAATTTGTGCTATTATGTAGTGAAAAATAAAGGGCAAGTAGAACAAGGTTTTTTGGGTTTTTTTTTTGTTTTTTTTTTTGTTTTTTTTTTTACCTAAACAGGCTTACTTGATGAAGATTAGTCAGTGTTGTTCACACCTGGCTGGCTCCTTTTCTTTGACATTGTACCAACATGTTTATTTGTCACTTCCTCTAACTTGTACATTTATTTGTCCATAGCAAATATTTCTCAAGAACACAACACAGTACAAGAGGAAGGAGGAAATGGAAGGTTCAAGGGCCTCACTTATCTTTTGTTCCTGAACAGCATAGTGAAGAACCCAAAGCTTGGCTACATTTAGAGGCAGTCTGAAAAATAAATGAACAAAAGGAGACCAAACTGACTTCCCTGTGCTTATAGCTTAGAGCTCTATGGATTCCAGAGTTTCTTGAGTATGTTATTAAGGAGAGAAAGAAGGAAGGAAAGAATGAATGAAAGGAAGGAAGGAAGGAAGGTAGAAAGAAAGGACAGAAAGGAGGAAGGAAGGGAGAGAGAGAGGGAGGGAGGAAGGAAGGGAGGGAGGAGGGAGGGAAGGAAGGAGAAAAAAGAAACAAAGAGAAAGAAAGAAAGAAAAAGTTGCTGGTATTGCAGGAACATCAGAATTTATTATTATTATTATTATTATTTGAATTATGTTGGTATGAATGCTCTGGGCATTCAGAAGAACCTGGGTTGTATATTTGATCTTGTCACAGGCAGGTAACTCACAGTGCTGCATTTTCTTACTTTGCCCTGTGTAAGAACTGTTAGGTTCCCAATCAGCACAGGACCAGGAGGATTATTGGCTGAGCTTCCACCCAGTTTGGTGCTGCTAAGCCAGAATGCTCAGGTAGGACAAACAAATACATTATCTTCCTATAGTATTTTCAAATTTTATAGTGGTATTGTTAAAATGTGATGTAAAAAATCAAAAAGTGCTCCTACACTACAGGTAAAACAAACAGAAAATGACAGTCAGCCATACTGAATAGGTTCCACCATGAAACACAGACTCTCTGGACATCGCTGGGCACCTTGATCTTCCTTTACATGTGTTCACATTGGCAGTAGTCTGAGAAGTATGTCAGTATCTATGAACAAGGTGCATGACGGTTTGAGTGAAAAGTTCTTCCTAATCTTGGGCATTTGAATGCTTGGTCCCCACTTGGTTATTTTGTTTACGTTTAGGACGTATGGCCTATTTGGAGAAAGAGTGTCACTGGAGATGTACTTTAAGAGTTTAAAGACCTCTATTTCTACTTTGCTGTCTCTCTGATTCCTCCTTAAAGTTAAAGTGTGAGCCTTCATCTTCTTGCTCCTGCTGCCATACCTTTGCACAGTAATCCTGGACTCTAACCCTGAGAATTGTGTGTATGCCCAAATAAACTCTTTCTTCTATGAGTTTCCTTGGTAATGTTGTTTTATCATAGCAAGGAAAAAGTAAAATAATAAAAGGAGGCATGTGGGGTGGGGAAGAGAATGATTGTGAACACTCTAGAAACCTCCATACCAAGAAAAACATTCACAGGAGTTTTAAGTTCCAACAAGCTTGATGTGAGGAGGCTAATTCAGTGCCACAATATTGAATAAACACACACAAACATTTTTCTCATCCTCTAGAGAATTTTGTTCTCATTCTCTAAAGCCTATCTAATCACAATGGAGCAAAGCTATAATTC
Organism: Peromyscus leucopus; assembly: GCF_004664715.2. NCBI lineage: Eukaryota > Metazoa > Chordata > Mammalia > Rodentia > Cricetidae > Peromyscus > Peromyscus leucopus. Next base: position 1,211 of record NW_023505077.1, on the reverse strand, counting down.
AACAATGAGAAAAAATTATTAAAAATGTACAAACTCCTGAATGAATCATTGTAGGAATCAGGAAGATTATAGAAATTTTCTCTGTATTTCATAATAATGAAAAACATAACATACCCACATCTAAGTTCAGTTTGAGGTAATCTAACTTAATATTTGCACATGATTACCCATGATTTCCCATGATTACCTATACCAAAGTCTTGTCCTCCTATGGAAGATTCAGCAGACATGGCTGACTCCTGTTCTTTGACATTGAACCAACATGTATTTTTTAATTTGTCACTTTCTCTAACTTATACATTTATTTGTTCATAACAAATATTTCTCAAAGCACAACAGAATAGGGAGTACAAGAGGAAGAAGGAAATGAAGGTTAAGGACCTCACTTATTTTTTCCTGAGCATCATAGTAAGAGTTAAAGGTGGTGTTTGTTTGTTTTTTTTGTTTTGATAAAAGATCTCACTATGTGACACAAGCTGGCTTTAAACTTGTGATTCACCTGCCGCAGTCTTCTGAGTGCTGGTGTTATAGGTATACCTAGCATGCTCACTCAGAGTCTTAAATCTTATCCTCAGGTCTTTGATCCATCTTGAGTTGATCCGTGTATGGAAAGAGAGGAGACAAATTTCAATATTCACTAGTCCCAGCACCATTGACTGGAGAGGCTGCCCTTTCTCCTGCTGTGTGCGGCACCTTGGCAGAGGATGAGTTGGTTACAGAAGCATGGATTTACTTCAGGGAATCTCACTCCATTTCATTTGCCCATGTGTCTATTTTCATGACTATGCCTCTGCAGTATATCTTTAAACCGAGAGTTTTGAAGCTGTCAGCCTTATTTATTTGCTTCAGACTGCTTTGGCTACTTGAAGTCATGTTTACTTCCGTGTGAATTATAGCATTCTAATTTTGTGTAGATTATCCATGAGATTTTTGTGGAAATGACATTGAATCTTTTATTGTTTGGGGTAATATGAACATTTCAAAAACACGAGTCTTTCAAATCTGTGAGCACGCAGTGGATCTTTGTGTCTTTTTGAGTGTCTGCCATTATACTTTATCAATTCTTATTCTTCAAAAAGCCACTATTATAGGAATTTGATTAATTGGTTTCTTTGATATTTATTTTTCTAAGTAATTTGAAGTGATCTCACCATTATTGTTTCTTTGATGATTTTACATATATATATATATATATATATATCCTATACATT
>NW_023505076.1:0-10366 GCF_004664715.2 Peromyscus leucopus | reverse complement strand
CCTATGGCTAAAGACACCACATGTTTGACTATGAAGAAATCAAGCTAGTACTTACCTGAAAGCTTCATCTACACTGGCTAGCTTTCATAGTGTTGAATGGTACTATACACATTCATAAGATCATCAAGTCTTAACCATTTGTGAACCTAAAACTCTGTGAGCTACAATCAATCACTGGCATAGCAAGACATACCCACTTGTCCAATAGTGGTAAGCTGAAGTTTAGGATTCCTGGTTAGAATTTCCTTCCCATCACCTAATTACCCCAAAAGTTTCCATGTCTACATGATGCCATCTTGAAGATTAGAATATTAACATTCAAATTGGGGCATATTTAGTAAACAATCCTGTGTAATGCTATTCTAATACTTCAGTAAGTATTTATGTGAATGGGGAAATTTTGTAAGATTACACACCAAAATACCAATGTCTGTTTTGCAACATGAAGAATAAGAATTTGCTTTTGTCTTTCAACTTCTCAATTATAAATCAATTTAACTTAAAATATAATAAAACTTGAATGTTCATTATGTATTTCTCAACCTGGCAAATGCTATTTTTATTACTATTTCATGTTTTTCTATAGTCCAATCTGTTAAGTGTCACAATTCTTTATATGAGAAATTTCAATCATATTATATATTATCAATTTCTACATTTTTAGGAGACCTCAATTTATTAATAAATAAAGCATTTTGTGCTGCATTTCATATTATTATCCATTAAACTTTTATTTTTTTATAATTCTGTTACTTAAAACCCATTATTTCTATTAAATACTTTGAATCTCTGCTGTAAAGTATTTTAAATTTTGAGTAGGACCTAGAGGGTTTTTTTTGTTTTAACATTGTAAAACTTGATTAAAGAGAGAATGTGACAGATGTAACTAAGTGATATTATTCCAGTTATTTAAAATACACATGGATTACTTACAACAACATTACTTTCTAGTCACTTGCCATGTATTATTCAGTATCAATAGCCATTATTTCTCAGGTTTGTGTGGAAAGATGTCTATAGCAAGAAAAATTCCAGTGTGATGGGCACTATTTAAATAATTCAAGCCAAATAACTGCTTTCCCAGAGTTATAACTCTGGACAGCCCGTCTGAGCTCTCTGGATACTTATTCTCTAAAACAATAGGAAACATCAGCTGCACTTTTTCCCAGTGACCACCCAACAAATATAATGAAAATATGGGTATAGAAAACCAACTAGTATTTACTTCTTCTAATCATTTTGTATGTTTTCATGGGAATAATATGCTCAAACCTGAACTAAACAAGGGCAATACCAGTGGACTTGGCGAAGGGGATGGGAAATGTCCACAGAACTCAACTCCTCATAAAAAAGAAACTACAGGTAACTGGAGAGTGCTGAGAACAGAAGAGTCCTTCCCAGATAAGAGCACATCAGTTGCTTGTCCAATACCAAACGGTCAGCCCTGAAAGAATGCCTACATGGAGCATTATATAGACTAATCAGGTTATATTTTAGCAATGTACATGTATATATCTGTGTATATATGCATGCAATAACAATGAAATGAAAAAAGAGGTCATGAATTTGAAGGAGAGCAAGGAGTTATGAGAAAGTTTGGTGGAAGGAAGGGAAGGGGGAATGATTTGATGACATTATTTTAATTTAAAAAAATATTTAAAAATAGAAATGTTGTATAAATTAGAATAATGAGAAGAAAAAAAGCAAACAAGAATGACTCATTTCAGGTTGAGTTTTGTCATCCCCAAAAAGGTTGGGCAATTATGTCTGATTCTAAGATAGTAATACAGAGAGCTTTGACTTTGTATTAGGACACTTTGATGACATCCGACAATATTCCTGATTACAAACCTTGACCCACAAACTCTTACATGGAGAGATATAGGTTAGCATAGAAACAGAGATAAAAGAGGAGAAACAGGCTTACATTCTGAAAAGTACATGGTGAGATGTGCTTTGACACAGTTCCCAATATTCAAAACCTATGTATTAAACATGACTTCAAAACAGTGTGCATTTAAGGAAAACCATCTAAATAGTAAGCTTTAATTAACTGATGTAGATTCCGATCTCAGCTCTGAAAATAATCTCTGCAAGGGAATGCTTATGTCCTCTTGTTAAGACCCAAGAGAAAGTTCATTTATCATTACCACTGACTTCATTACAGCTCTCACTGTAAACAGTCTGTCCTCTGTAAAGGCACCAGAGACTGTCTGTCTAATTAAGACAGTGCCCTATGTGGGGCAGATCCTGACATTAATGCACCTCATCACTATGAAAATTCCCAGTGCAGCTCATTTCATACCCAAATTTTCAGCCATGCATTTTATTGCTGAATATTGTTTATGAGTTTCAAACAGGTTATTAAGCAAAACATAAGATTATTTGGGATTTACAGTTTTGCAAAAGGAGGAAAATCTGTAACTATTTAGGGAAACATAGTCAAAAGTGAATACCGTGGACAAATTAAAGACAGGCTGCGTTAAGTAGATATGTGATTGTTAGGATTATAGTTAATAGGCAGGGTGGGGAATCGGAGAGTGACATGATTTCAAAAAAGCATGTGAACTGATGTTTTGTGCTTAATGAGGAAACTGGTTGTACTCCCAATGTCCTATCATGCTCCTTTCAGTGATCCTAATTGATCAGTTGAGTTATTTAATGAGGTACCGTATGCTAGTAATTCTAAGCAAAGACCTCTATTCTTAATCTTCGATAGCCTACATTGATTGCAGAGTATTCATTGGAGATTTGCATGTGTTTCTGGATCTTTCCTGTACTGCATGTGTATCTGTGAGGTTGAGATACTGTTCCATCTTTGGAAAAACTGATGTTGATAATATCTCAAGTAGAAAGTGTAGAAACTTCTACAAACTCACAACTTCCTGACATTAGCACTGCTCTAAATTTGTTTTAAATTAAAAAAAAAAAGCACTTTGTAGGAAAGATAGATTTAATAGAAATACACACTAGTAATTAAGAAAAATCTGGTACATATTTAAGAAAATGTGGCATAAACTCTTCCCATGCTCAAAAGTTATAAAAGTGCAAATGATGTATTTCTCAAGCAAAGAAAAAAATATAACAGATGTGATTCTCGGCATTGGAAAATTTTGGCAGTTTGTTTACTGAAAACTCATAATAACTCCACAAAAATTTCCTAGTGTAAGAAACCTGATCCATCCTTCTTAAATATACTCATTTTTAATTCGTTTGGGGTTTCTAGTAATATCAAATTTATTCAGAAATGTGACTTGTATCAATGAGTAGGTCACATCAGCAGACTCAGTTTTACTCTCGTAGTTTTCCTTGGTGTAGAACTGACACATGTATTGTACTCAAAATAAATTTTCTGTTATTAATATATTAGTTTAAACTACAAGTTTATGAAAAATAAAATTGAATATTTTGCTCTTGACATTGAGATGATAAAAGCACACCTAAGCAAGAGAATCGCTATAACTGGGTTTAGTATCAATAAACAAGAGATTTCCTTCAGAGAACAGTTTAAATACTGATGCAACACTCAGATTTAAGGGATAATTTTCTAGCAATTAGTGATGCTTAAGTATAATGTAATGGTGTGCATAATTTAGTTATACATAATGAAAAATAAATCTAATTCTTTTGTTCCACATGTAATTTCCTCAAAATTACCTAAATGGAAATATAAATTTAACTAAAATGTACTTTAATACAGTAGCATTTAAAATACATAATGATCACGCCTTCAATTTTGAAGTCACTTGATATATTTATGCTTTTTTATGTATATGAGTTTTTGCCTAAATGTCCCTGTGCACCATATTATGCAGTGCCTTCACGGGCCAAGAGGGCATCAGATACCCTGAGACTAGAGTTACAGACAGCTCGTTGTAGGCAAGCCTCGGAGTGGATCCTGGAACTGAATCCAGGTCCGCTGAAAAGCAGCCCTTACTCTTAACTACAGACCATCTCTCAAGCCCCGTCTCTTTAAATTAAATGTATTGTAATTTTTAATTAGAATATTATTACATCATCTCTACCAGGGTCAGAGTGCACGGTATCTTCAGCAGGAGTAATTAACTTCAATCTGTAGGAGGTAACCAAGCACTAATAGCAATGTCATATATTTTTTTCAGAGTCTCTTGGACAACCCTGGCCAAACAACTCAAAAAGGGGTTTTCATGCCTAGTACTGGGAGTTTTGTTAGATAGACTTGGCTCCGGGTAGCAGTTGTTGGATCTAATATATGTGATATGTGTGTGTGTTGTGTGTGTGTTGTGTGTGTGTATTGTATGTATGTATGTATGTAATATATATATATATATATATATATATATATATATATTACATACATAAAATGTAATTTTAGGTAAATCAAAACAATATGATTTCTTGTTGCTTTTTCAAACAGCCTTGGATTTTTTCCCCCCAATTCTGCAATTAACCTCCCTCCCCAACCCCCAGTTAAAAGCCCCTACTGCTAATTTTCCTACCTCCCACTTCAAACACTCTTTACAGACATGCTGCATCATCTATTTTGAACCTGATGTCTGTGGCTGCTCTACATCATGTCCTCACATCTCTAGATTTGGAGCTAGGAACCACAGATGAGAGAAAACACGTGGTGCTTATCTTTCTGGATCTGGGTTACATCCCTCAATACCGTATTTTCTAGCCACATCCATTTAGGCAAAATTCATGCTTTCATGTTTTTTTTTAACAACTGTTAGAACACACCGCTGTGTGTGTACCATGTTTTCTCTATCCGTTTGTCAGCTGAAGTACATTCAAGTTTTTCCATTTCCTACCTATTGTGAATAGAGCAGCAATGAACACAATAAGCAAGTATCTGTGGTGTAGGATAGTGAGTCTTTTAGGCATGTGCTGAGCAGTGGTACAAATGGAGTCATATGGCTAATGTAGTTTTAGCTTTATGAGAACTCCCCACACCGATTTCCAGAGTCGCCATAACAGTTGGCAATTTCACAGACAATGAATGAGGATTCCCCTTCCCCCATATCCTCTTCAGAATTTGTTGCCATTTCTTTTTATTTATCTTAGCCATTCTGATTCGGCCAAGATAAATTATCAGAGTTTTTTTATTTACACTTTCCTAATTGCTAGGACTGGCTGAGGAAGTTTTCTGAGGTATTTCTTAGCCATTTTTAGTTCTTCTTCTGAGGACTCCCAGTTCAAATCTATAACCCACTTTTTAATTGGGTCATTTGTTCTCTGGACTCTGTTCTTTTTTTGTTTTTCTTTTTTAGGCCTTTCCAGAATATATAAAGTGTTTAATAATTACTTCTTTGTTTCTTGAAGTCACTTACTCTTGTTTATTCTGAGCTTTATGGATTTGTTTAGAAAAAGACATAATACAGCAATGTTTATATATATAAACAATTATTGCTGTGCTTCCAAATACATGAGTTTGCTTCTGTAATTTTCAAAATTAATCTCACAAGTGTGGGCTCCAAAAGCATCTTGTGAAGCAGAGCAGACAGGTAAGTAGCAAGCTTGGAGGCCACACAGGAACAGGCCACCGCAGAGCTGTGTTGTGTAAATCTTTATTTTAGGGATCATTGAAGTTTCTTCTTGCGTTAGTGAGATGGGGCAGGACGGTGTGGAAGGTTCTCTTCAGTACTTTTGATGAGTGATGCTACTCAGCAGTTTCTCTTCAACTCACCTCTGAGACACCAATGTCTTCCTTATTCTGCCAGGTCCTTATGTCTGTTTTTCCAAGTCAAACAGATTCTCCTTCTCTCATATTCAGGTTACCTTGGGAAAAAATTTTTAACTTGAGAGATTTCAATTTCTGGAGTTGGTTGGCCATTGTTCTTAGAAATACCTTGAGTGTTGAAGGCTCTGGGATTCAGTGGGGAGAAAAGCTGACTAAGTTGCATTTGGAGCAGAAACCAGTCCATTAGGGATTCCTTCATCAGTGATCTCAAAGGAAGCAACAAGAACTGGCAGGAACTAAGCAGCAAGTTTAAGCTGCTCCTATGGGATGGGCATGCCCTTGGAAGCAAGTGCGTGAGGGAGTTACTGGGTTAGCGCTCAAATGAGAACTGTTTGCAAGTTCTGGGGAAACTTGAGAGTGTTGAACTGATGAAAAAAATTAAGATCTGTGGTTTATTAGCGAATTATCCGATAAACAGTGTGTGGACGGCAGAGAGTAAAGCAGGGCTGGAATGGGAGAGTTGATGGCTTGAGAAGAGCTGCAAGATGGCAAAGTGGAAAATTCGAGGAGGTACTTGGAAATATAAATCTGGGGTTCCAGAGAAAAGTCAGAACTGAAGATCATAATACTAGTGATTGTAAAGGGATCATGGACTGGGAGGAATAGAATGGGATAGAATCAGGCAGTAGCTCATAAGGGTTAAGAAGCAGCTGGAATGACAAGGCAGCAGAAATGGACAGAATCTCAGAATAGATGAGGCATGAGGAGGTTCTGTGGCAATTGTGGTAAATGGAGTGAAGTGCTGCAGCATGAATAAATGAATTAGGATTGAAATGTGCTCATGTAAACTAGAAATGAATACCAAATTCAAACTCAGCTGAAGACATTTTGAGGTAGTCATGGTGACATATCATGAAGGTTATTCATTTGCTGTTCTAGGGACAAACAGAAGACAGCCTTAAAAATCATAGTTGGAACAACCTGCAACATTTGTATGAAATGATGTGCTGAGAAGGGCATATGCCCCTGTCATATTTCTGCTCAAAATGAATCTCATCATGGAGAAGAGAACAGACAAAATTGAGAAACATTCTATAAAGGAATCAGCCAGTGCTCTTCAAAATGTCAAGGTCAACAAAAATAAAGGCTTAGAACTAAAGAAAATTAAAGCAATATAGCAAGTGTATGTAATATTGGAAATTAAATTGGATTCTTTGTGGGAGAAAATTGCTATGAAAGACAAGGATGAGTCGATGGATAGTTGTTTGATTCTAGGCCATAAAATGGGAAATATGGTTCAATTTTCTTATTTTGAAAAGTATATTATAGTTAGAGAAGTTCTTTTTCATTAATAATTATCCAAATCTTTTCCTGGTGGCACATGCCTGTAATCTCAACATTCTAGAGACTGACCAGGAGGATCCTGAATGAATCAATGAACCAAACTGGGATATACAGTGACATCTAGAGAGGCAAAATGAGTGAGAATTATTTCATGTTAAAAAAGTGCAACACTGAAAATCTTCAATTTATTATTCTTATTTCAGAAGAGAGTTGTCGATTGGTAGGTGATAGAAAGCTAGATGATAAATGGATAGATAGATACATAGATAGATACATAGATATATAGATGTAGGTAGACATATAGATAGATGATAGATAGATAGATAGATAGATAGATAGATAGATAGATAGATAGATAAATGGTTGATGCATGTAGATGGATAGATGTCAAGAATGGGAAACACAAAGCAGATTCAGCAAACTATAAAAAATTAATTTGGTAAATATGTTGAAAGTTTTCTACATTATTATTGAAACTTTTCTACAAGTTAAAAACAATACCAAAATATCAAAATTAAAAGGGTAAAATTATCCCAAATTACATAATACATTTTATTACAAAAATAAATTTCCATGTTGGAAACTTTCATTGAATCCAAGAGGCAGTAATATATGGCAATAAGAGCAATGCTGACCAAATGCAAAGCAGTCATCTCATGTGAAATGGAAATGCAGTTTAAAGTTGCAAGAACAGACACTGTGGAGCCACACATAGATTTTCAAATGACGGTGCCAGTACAGCCTAAAGAAATTGTCAAAATAGGATGCTAGAAAAATCACCCACATAAAAACAACTCAAACCAAAAACGGTTAAAATGAGATAAACTGAGAGAATTTTATGAGCCCTAGAATTTATATTGATGCCTTTTCAAAGGATGGACAGGGAGGCATGTTTTTATTTTCTTTGACTTTGTGAGGTTTGGAAATTGATGCTATTTACCAGTACATTAATGTATCCAAATGGATTGGAAAGAGCAGGCATCAGAAAACACAGTCAGTTATAAGAAAATTATTGTTGACTAGGACAAGAACTATTGTCTCAGAGTAAGAAAGTGGCCATGTTTCTAAAGATCAGTGACACCCACAGCTAAGTGGGTAGTAACAGACAGCACTGATGTGTACTGGTGCTCAGGCAAGCTCTGCTTTTGTGTTGATAATGCAGTTTTATTCTGAAAGTCTCCAAAAAATGCTGAGTTCACCTCACTTGTGAACTAGTAGCTTCAAGTTCTGTGTTTATTATAGTCTAAACTTGAACTCTTTTTAGAACATCCAGGTTCCAAGTTTTTGGCTAATAGGCAAAAACTGAAGGTTTGGTGGTTATAAAACTAGGCTAAATATAGACTCTGACACCAGGAACCACACACACACATGCATGCTCATGTGCGCACGACACACACACACACACACACACACACACACACATAAATATATATTATATATATATATTATATATATATATATATATAGTATGTATGTATGTATATGTCTGCCCTGATTTTATTTTGAGAGGAACACAGAATCAACTGTAGCAGGACTCTTAAAAGTTCTTATTAATAAAATCAAACCTGAGCCAGGTATTGTGGTAAATGCTGGAAGATCAGAGAACCAGAACAAGCCACAGCTACCTCACCTCACCAGATCCTCAGCTGGTCTTCTTTCCTCAGACTGGAGGCCTCTGTGTCCTCATCCAGAATGGGTCTCAGCTGAACTGCTGCTAGAAGCCTTGAAAGCTTAACCAGCCAAATGCTTCTAGTTTCTGGTCCTCATGCCTTATCTACCTTTCTGCTTTCTACCACCACTCCCTGAGATTAAAGGCTCACTTTCTGGGATTGAAGGCGTGTGTCACCATGCCTGGCCATTTCCAATGTGGCCTTGAACTCACAGAGACCCAGAGGGATTTCTACCTCTGGAGTGCTAGGATTAAAGGCATTAGTGCCAACATTTTCTAGCCTAAGTATCTAGTGGCCTTTCTGTTCTCTGACCCAGATAAATTTATTAGGGTACACAATATTTTGGGAACACAATACCACCACAATCAACAGTAATGATTAGAGGATATAATAAACTAAAGGATAATTCAATGAATAAAGGAAATGTTGATAACCTTGGTCCTTTGTCATTTACACGTTCTAATAAAATATACAGTGAATTCTAAAATATTATCTGATAGCCTAACATGAGCGTTTTAAATGTCTTTATTTTATTTTTTTAATTAAGAAAATTTCTTCATTCATTTTATACACCAATCAAAATCCCCTTCTTCCCTCCTCCCACCCCTCAGCCTCCCCCTGCCAACCCCCCCCACCCCACAAGAAGGCAAGGCCTCCCATAGGGAGGAACATTCAGTAGAGGCAAGTCCAAGGCCCTCCCCATGCCTCAAGGCTGCACAAGGTGTCCCATCATAGGTAGTGGGCTCCACAAAGCCCGCTCACACGCTAGAGATGGATTCTGATCCTACTGCCAGGGGGCTTCCCAAGCAGATCAAGCTACACAACTGTCTCATCATGCAAAGGGCCTAGTCCAGTCCCATGTAGGCTCCACAGCCATTGATCCAACTTTCATGAGTTCCCACTAGTTTGGTTTGGTCATCTCTGCAGGTTTCCCCTCATGATCCTGATGTACTTGCTCATAGAATCCTCTTCTTTCTTTGACTGGACTCCTGGAGCTCTGTCTGGTGATTGGCTGAGGATCTCTGCATCTGCTTCCATCAGTCATTGGAGAAAAGTTCTGTGATGACAGGGTATTCACCGGTCTGATGTCTGGCAAGCCAGTTCAGTTCAGGCACCCTCTCCACTATTCTAGTAGCCCAGGCTGGGGTCATCCTTGGGGATTCCTGGCAACTTCCCTAGCACGGTTTTCTCTATCCCATGATGTCTCTCTCTATCATGGTACTCTTTCATTGCATTCCCCTCCCTCCCTGTTCCAGCTCACCATCCCATTCCCTTATGTTCTCATCCCTATCCCCTACCCTCCATTGCCCTCCCCTCATCCCAGTTTACTCATGGAGATCTCATCTATTTCCCCTTCCCAGGGCAGTCCATGCATCCCTCTTTGGGTCTTCCCTGTTAGTTAGCTTCTCTGGAGTTGTGGGTTGTTGCCTGATTACCCTTTGCTTATATCTAGTATCCACTTATGAGTGGGTACATCATGTTTGTCCTTCTGAGTTCGGGTTACCTCACTCAGGATGATATTTTCTAGTTCCATCCATTTGCCTGCAAATTTTCATGATTTAAATGTATTATATAAAACATAATTATTACTTGTAAACATGTAATGTTTTCATTTAAACACCTCTAACACTTCCCTTAACATTCTATGAGGAACGAATGAACAGTTAATACCCACATTGTCTTCAGAAAA
>NW_023505075.1:0-17804 GCF_004664715.2 Peromyscus leucopus | reverse complement strand
TCTTCCTCTTCTCTCTCATGAATCTATGCTGATCTGAGATAATTTTTATCTCTGCTCCAAAATACAAAGGTAGACACAGAAAGCAAAGGGAAAATAATCTTTTTTGCTTTCTATGACTCAAAAAATTGAAAAGAAAAGAAACTTAAGAAACAGGGGAAAACATGTTCTAGGAAAAAAATTCATGAGAAGAGCAAGACCTTTCTCCTTACTTGGCTAGGAGGAAAACAGACAGTACAGCCATCATAACAGGGAGATGTTAGCAAAGGGACCAGAGCTGAGGGTATGGGAAGGTCTCTGGGTAGGCACTTAAATAGTCTGACACAGGAGCATGGACATGATGGGATCCAAGTTGTTGGAAATGCAGAATTCCCAGGCTCCTCTCTAGTATTTATGCTTGCCACCAGTGGGTGGAAGCCACAGGGAAGCTGAGACAGCCCTGATGTCAGCTGTGATGATGAACACCCAATGCTCCATGCCTCAGCTTCATACTAATGACTCCCTGAGAGCACCAGTGTGTTGCCGCTTGATCACCCCAGGGGAATGATGTTGTATAACTGTTCTTGGGGAGATGTGGACAAATGACTATTTACCTCTTACAGGGTGCCAATGACAGATCAAAGAAATGGTTCTACTTAATCTAGCTTGGGGAACCACTGAGTTTATTGGGGTTAGTTACAGGAGTATGAGAAACTCAAAGGCAGCTGCATCCCTGAAAAGCCTTTTGGCACCATGGATGGTGACTCTTGAAAACTGTACTCCTGAACTCCCAGTCCAACTTGCAGGTAACTCCATGAAAAAGGTTCCTCTTCCCCAGAAAATCTTACTGCTTACATAACCTTGGAGAGGGCCTCATGAGTATTGAAACTTTCAAAGCTTCTAGATCTAAGTTTTGTTAGCTTTCTGAGTTTTCTTACCTTCCTTTCTTGCCCTGGGAGGGAGCATTTCAGTTTGAGGAAAGCAGTTATATAAGTGACTATGTTCTATACCCTGGATTCTTAGATAGCTTGAGCTTTCTTCCATATAGGAAGTACATTTACACCTAGAAGAACCCCAAACCAAGTACTGTGCACTGAGTATTTTTGCAATTTGTCCAAAGCCAGAGTATCTTGCAGAGACAATATTCTCCCGTGTGCTTCTTCATAAACATACAAGCCCAAGTCACTTTTTATTTGAATATTTCTACCAGATGGCTTATAATAAGGTAAGAGCTCCGAACAAGACACCACTACAAAAAAAATACAAACAAAAATAAAGGGGGGTAGAAGGGGGGGGGGGGATGGGGCGAGTGGCCTGAAGGGGGGTCTGTGGTGTGTGGGGGTGCGCCCCCCCTTGCCTCGAATTAACTTTTTTTTCCCCCTCTTCTTTTTCATATCTCAGTGATCTTCCCGTTATAAACATGAACTCGTGAACAAGTCCATGGGAGCACTGGTCTCGTTTTGGACTTCTCAAAGAAAATGGGTAAGTGCATACGCTGCTGGAGATCGTCTCGTTCTGTGACAATTGTGAGAGGGCACTTGTTGCTTCATTCCCTTCATTGAGAAGATCCAGGGAAAGGTGCCCACCCCCCAATCTATCTCACCTAAGAAGGAGTGCACGGTCAGGTTGTCAGCAACGAAGAACACACAGAGGCTAAAATTTTCTGGCAGGCAAAAATTATAGTAATCGGGAAATAAGGCAATTCTCATCAAACAGGCAGTAAAGCTGCAACACTCAGTTTTCAGAAGCAGATCCTCAACTGTTGTCACTTTTTTTTTTTTGTTTTTGTTTTTTTGAACAGGGTTCTCTTGTGATACTTTGTGCCTTCCTGGAACTCACTTCGGTACCAGCTGCCTCGAACTACGGAAGATCCGCCTGCCTCTGCCTCCCGATGTGCTGGATAAAGGCGTGCGCCACCACGCCTGGCCTGTTTTGGCACTTTTGGTTTTAAAAGGAAACCCAAGAAGAGGATGAGGCTGGACTATAAGCAGCCACCAAGCTAAAAGTTAATGAGGGACGGACATCAATTAGCACAAGCTTCTTCTTCAAACAAAGGAGATGATAAAGATAAACTACAGTGTACAGATTTGGTCACTTTTTCTCTCATTTTTTTCCTAAAGCAGCCGAGGTTGGGAGTTGTGGTGGGCATTACTAGACAGTGTTTTTAAATAGCTTCAGGTTGAAACAGATACCAGTAGTTGCCTAGTAGATATTTTTCACTTTCAGTTGCCACGGAGGGATCAGGAGAAATTACAGTGTTTCGACAGACATAAGCTGCAACACATGGTCAGAGATTGCTGTTTCTCAGCAGTCCTACCTCTATAATCTTGGAGCAAGATGGACTGGTAGCTGGGCTACTTCTGTGTGTGCCAGCTCAACTTGCATTGCCTTGTAATTAACTCTGGTTTCACTACATGTCAGGGGGGGCCCCCTTTTTTTCCCCCCCTTTTCTAGTTTTTTTCCTTTTTTGGGTGGTGTCTTTGGAATGTGTTCTCGGGGATGGACTACTTTCAGGCTTACGGTTGTACGGCTGTGGTGGTGTGATGGGTTGGACTCTGCAGTTCTCTTGGAGAGCAGGAGTGGGTGATGAGTGTTACACTAGGGAGTATAGATTTGTCGGAGTCACAGAGAGTTGGAGGTGAGTAGCTGGGAAAGGGGGGTCGCGTAAGATAACTTGGTCATATTACATCTTTATAGAGACCACAATGCTGACGGACAAGTAATTATCTCAAGACGAACCTTTTTTTCTTTTCACTTATTTGATACTACATCACATATAATTCGAAAGCAGCAAGTAGCATGACTATGCCGTGATCAGAGAGAGATCAGATTAATCTTTCTCAGAAAGATACAACAGCTAGTACACTAGAAATTCAAGAGTTCTTTTAAAGTAAAAATTTAAAGGATTAAAATACTCTAATAGGAACAACTATACACTCTACTGGCTGGTTTTAATAACTATAGACTAGTTATAAAAGAATCACAGGAGTCCTAGGAACAATTTAAAGAGAATGTTGGGATGCCACGGAGCTTTGAATTACTTTTATGATTGCCGCAATTTACTGTGTTGATATGTGTATGAAAATTTTAATATTTATATTGCTCAGGAGTTCGTTAGGATCTCAAAAGTTTGGACCTTTCATTGACATTATAGAAAAGTATACCTTTTTCGCTAAAAGTTTCCTGCCAGCAATATACAGGCGAATGAATCAGGTTTTACGTTAAGTACACCATATTTGTGTTTGTCTATGATGTGCATATCGCTCAAATGCTCATATGCTTTGAATAGGAAGTTTGCTCTTATTCTTTGTATACAACTAATTTGATTGATTCGATCCTGAGATATTATGCATTTGCTTATAGAAGGCAAAAAGACTTAGATAGCACATTGTTCATGGGAGGTAGGAGCATCATGCTTGCTTCCTTTTTCGCGTCTCATAAGCCTTATTTACCAACGGTACATAGCGTGTCCATATATGTGCTTGAAACTTGCTTAGTGGCATTTCATGGACACTGATTGTTAAAATCTCCTCCAGCGATCTATGCACTGTGTAATAGACTTGGTTTTAGCATATGAGGACTATTTTCTTTTATTAAAACCAACATAAGCTCGTAGTATCTTTCAGGGAGGACTGAAAAGTAATGTTATTTTTGCGCACCACTTTTCTATGTTTTATGGTCTCTCACACATGTTCTGGATTTTACTATGCTTGCATTTGTCACTGTCTTTTTTTTTTTTTTCTGTGGTGAGGAATTGAATTGTTTACACATTGGACTTTATGAGATCTGATAGAGATTCTCATCAATAGCTACCCGAGTGCATCAAGGTGTACAGTAATGGACGCTCTCGCAATCTGGTCCACTTCTTTTTGTTACATTCTGTCGTGATCTGTGTATGTTATAAACTTGAAGGAAGAACTGGTCATTATACGTTGATAACTAAAGTCGGTAATTTTCCTCTTGCGAGTTTAAGACTACTCACCAAGCTTGTGTTATGGACTCCTAAGGCTCGCAACTGAAAGAAATAATTTAATTACAATATTTCAGTCAGACTATATCGATAACAAAGATTATCCTTATTTTATCCTGATGTTTATAAAAGTTTGCGCTCCTATATATCAATACACACAATTTAATGATTTAAAATTTTCTTCCTTACCTGTGTTTTTGAATGGCACTACTTTGAAAGCATTACTATGAAAACTAAGACAACTGGATCATACAAGGCACCTCACTGCCTCCTGTGAGCTAAACAGATACTTATTATGTGCATCGACTTATGTCATTTGTAAAGACGGTTTGGGTAAGCATTTGTACCTCTTAGAGAAGTTTTGAGGAGCTGAGTTTTCTGTCGGGTCTACTAAGATTTCTACGTCTCTAGTTTTGATTACTTTAGATAGGTTTTTAACTCGATTTGGCTCGAGACACTCATGTTACGCTTTCTTCGTTCAGCTTACTATTAAAGTGGATTATTATGGGATGCACTTAGGACACTTGTCTATCATATATTTTAAGTTTCTTCTTTCTGTTGAATGGTTCGATGAAAAACCCTGAGCAATATTATGCCAAGTGTATTAAAGAGCGCAAATGGGAGGTTTGTTTTTATGTTTACAGGTCATGTCCATCACTGAGGGAAGTCAAGGTTAGAAACTTGGAACAGAAATGCATTGTGATGTTTAAATGAATGTAATACTATTGCTTGCTGGAGACACTCCTGCAGGCTCATGTCTAGCTAGCTTTCTTATATGTCCAGGTTCATTGCTTGCCGTTGTACCAACCAGATGGGCTGCCACCTCTTTTATCATTAGTAAGTCTTAGCTCCTTACTCCTTTCAGAACATGCCCACATGCCGAAGTCTGTATAGTTGCAATTCACTTTACTACAATAGCAGTTTTAGTTCATGTTCTTTTTTAGAATGTCTCTAGAGTGTAGTTCAAGCACTAGACATTACCGAGTATCTAGTTAAATATTACGAAGATTTATGTATATCTATACCTATAAAGTTGGTAAAAAAAACTATCTTATCATGCTGCTTTTGTATGTAAAAAGCATAACATAGACGTCTTTGGAATTCCTTTATTACATCTGAACAAGGTGACTTATTTAGAACATATATAAATATTAACAGTATGTAGTAATATAATTATCTATACAGATTTATACAGCTCCAATTATATTCTCTCACTTACGCAAGAGAGAAGCAATAAAATTCATTAGTCTTTTGTTGAGTGTCCTGGCTTGCAAATATGATTCCACTTAATTCTATAGTTATTAGATGTTTCAATTTCTTTCCCTCTAGATTTTGTGTATGTGTGTTTATATTTGTAATTACTTTTTTCCTCTTCTTACACGGGACATTAGGAGCCTCTATAGATTACATTTTAACATTGTACAGTTTTTTACTTGAGTGATTCATTTTTTGATAAGTAATAAGGGATGTGGTGATGAGTAAGTGTGTGGCATTAGTATATCTCTGCTTTTTTTTTCTGTAGATGGTTGGCTTACAAAGTGACCAGACGACTTATTCCCCTGACCTGTGGCTGCACAAGCCAAAGTGCGACGATCTCTTATCATCGTCGAGCAGCGATCGGCGGAGCTCTTTCATATATCAAAAATAGTCCTATGTTGAGAAGACCTCCTTGCTCTTGCCTGCTGTGTAGGCTTCATGTGTGTGCTTTTCAGTCTGTCTCATTGCATTTTGTGTGTTGGGTGCAGAAATTGTCCCACAACGTTGCAACAAAGCAGTCTCACCAGAATTCACGGCAATTCTGCCCATTGATTCTTACTTACCTTTCATTTTGATCTCTCGTGTGTTGGTTCAAGTGTGAATTCTGTAGTTCCTTGTTTCTTTTGGCTTTTTTTATTATAAAGTTGCAGTGCAGATTTTACATATTGTTACCTGTTTATCGCGCAAAACTTAAATCATTCATTTATAAATTAGAAATGAAAATGTTATGTGTGACACACATGAGTGTTTGGAGTGACTCAGATAGAATATTAACAGCCTAAGTTAATCACAGCTAGCATGACAGACTATTTGATCATAGCCGCTGTATCTCGTCTGTAACTCACTTTCACCATATATCTTCGTAAAACGTCTATTACCTTGATCAGCAGCCACTCTCCAACCCACGCGACTCACCAGCATTCCAGATTTGAACCTACTAGATTATACAGAAAAGATCTTTATGCAACAGGTAGTTGCATTTGTTAGTCATTATTTTTATATTCACAGCCGATTTAAGATATGATTATTTTCTTTTATTGCAGAATTTGGGATGTGTTTGCATGTATTCCTTAGTGTGAGATCATCTCCTGTTGAACTTGGAGGCAGAAGGCGGTTACCCTAGCCTCATCGGAAAGTGAATATAGGAAGTAACATTAGCCATAAACAAAGATTTAAAAAAGCACGGTTGTTTGTCCTGGTTTCGATCTTTCAAAGAATTCAGATACTCTCTCTTTTCTAACCTTCCTCCATGTGGGTTTTACGCTTTTTGAGTGGGTTCGCTGTTTCGAGTGTTGGTATCCATGTCGGATTAGAGAGTGCTAGAATTTCGGTGACCCAATACACTACCAGGAAGAGAATTTGACATATGCTGCTGATTTCTTGTATAGCAGGCGGCCACCACTGCTCTGTTCTGGCGATTACCGGATATTCATAATTGCTTATACGCGGCACGTGGAGACCCCTGCGAGACAAAAGTAGCTACCACAGTGTAAATCTAATTTTCAATTCTATTGGGGCATGATAAATTTACATTCATGTTAATTTCACATTTCAACATGGCTTTTAGCAAGATTATAATCTTATTCATCAAGTTCATTATGCCTTTGGGATACCACTTAACAAGGACTCCCAGAGTAGTGCAAAGTAAGGTCGCTCTAAAGTAGAAACAGGAATGGCTCAGTTCGCCTCTTAAAACCTACCGCACTAATGGAGGGGTTCAGGTCGAATTCTGATTTTGGTCATTTTCTGTCGTCAAACACCCCAATTGCACACGCCCAGCGCCACTTCTGAGATTTTTGGCAGGCAGTTAACCTCCTTGCAGCCCACACAATTTGGCTGTGTGATAATGTATTCAAAGATAGGTAATATCTGGGGGCACTCACCATAACCTAAGACAGAAGTGGCCTGTGTGGCCAGGGGCAGCGTATCCATGACTGTAAGGTGATCCTGGACGTCCCATGCAACCGAATCAGAAGCTCAAGTTTTAGTAAAAGACGGGGGACCTGTGGGCCTGGCCCCCGATGTTGGATAACTGTCTGCCTGTGCTTGCCTTCGATCTTGACCTTGATATCTCCCTATAGCTAATTCCCTCCCGGGTTTCACCTCCTTGAATGCTTAACAAGGACGTTCCTTGGTCTATGTATCCTACATAATGGGCATTAAAAGCTTAGATGCAGATTGTAAAACATCGCTGTAGCAACTTCTTAGCCCTCCAGGATTTTCCTTGTGCGTAGGCCCTGTATTCAAGAGCTCTTCCCTCCCTAACAATGCATTAATTAGGCATTAAAAAAAAAAAAAGGAAAAGAAAAAGAAAAATGCTCTCCTTTGCCAGTAGCCATCAACTGCCAATAACTCCTCACTAAGAGTGGGCATTATAGTGAGCCTGTCCTTCATCGTGCTGAGGCGTAATTCCGTTCGCGCTCTCTCTCTCCCTCTACCTTCTTGAACATTGTCTCTTCATGTTTCAAGGTTCATGAGTCGGCTGGTCTCTGTGTCATAATCTCTGTCTCTGTCTTCAGTCCTTCTCCTCTCGCCTCCCTCCTAGCTCTTTCTTTCTCTTTGTAATAAACATGTATGGACTGCTTTTAGACGGTACATTAGACACTAGGTGACCTCCTTTGCCTGATGAAACATTAAGTCACGTTTTTTTTAGATCTATAATATGTACACTCACTCTTTTCGTCTATGAATTCATCCTGTCATGCAGTTCCCAAGACTCCTATATCTGTTAGGGAATTCAATGTATTCACCTGCTTGCAAGACGGTTATGTATGGTTTTTATATTCTTTTGGTTAGATTTTATAAAACAGAATTGACAGTCCCATGAGAAAATGGTCTTGATTCATTAAAAAATACTCTACAGAGATTTTGAAAATCACTAATTTATATAACTAATGATCATCATCTGAAACTATTCAATGTTACTTACAAATGATCTTATAATCTAACCAATTCTTCTTTCTCAGTTTACTCTAAATTTTTAAATGTTCATTGATAGAACTGGAATTTTGTTCAACCCAGGTTTGGAAATTTTATCCATTAGTGAGGTATTTCCATTAGTATTTTCCTCTTGCGGCAAATAGCCTATATATGAGAGTTTCCCTATAGTTCTAGGATGAACTTGTTAGGAATATACCTATTTTATTATTTAGAATTCTAATTATGCTTTATTTTGTCTAATCGAAAGTTCCACCTTATTTGTTTTTGTTTTAATTATATTCCTTCCAGTTCATTGATTGCTTGATTCTATTGTCAATATACCAAAACAAGACTTAGTTAAAATCTGCTTTAAGTCAGTTTGCTGGAATTAATGGATATGCCCCCTTCTTCTTATTTTCTCAAACTTTGATCAATCTATTTTCAGTCTACTTTGGTTAAATGCTACCAAGTTTCAACATTGAAATACCTTTGTATTACTTTGCTATTCTTACATAAGATATGTTTCTTCTATCACTAATCATCAGAAGGTTTTATTATTGTTATTAGTTCACTTAGCTCCTCTAAACTAAAAAGAAACACACCATCGAGCGGTACATGTGTATTTTTTCAAGCTTATTTTAAAATTGTTTGCTCCTTAAGAGAAGAACCTCCAGTTACTGATTAATGTGCAATATTAGCTTAAGCTCTGGTGAACAATTCTTCAATCTATACTCTTACTGTGTTCACTGTGTCTCTTTGCCTTGTGCAGATGTGCTCCTAGGCTGCCTTTATGCAGTTGTATTCACCAACTTTCAATGTTTGAGAAATTTTACAAAGTTTAAAATGCATTTGTATTTACATTTGTTATTTTATTCAACCTTGGATAAGATTGGTTACCCTGAATTTCATGAGTAATATATTCTCCAAAGTTTCCTAATCCATACCTCAGAAGGATGTAGAGGCTATCTCCGCATATCCAAGTCTATCAATTTCACTCTTTACTGGAATAGTAAAGATACACTGTATGCATTTCTCTAGTCTGGCACAAACTTGAACAATATCAATAAGTCCACTTCTGTGACACAATATATTTACTCCATTTTTCTCTAGGTTGTCCTAATGCAAGTTATTACTCCGTTGCGAGGCGTATTGTAAAATTGCGGAGTTAGCATTTGTCGTAGATTTTGCTTATTAATACTGTGCTTTCAAGATAATTCTTGGTGCGTAGTGATAAGATGGTACTCAACCTCATATATCAAATATCTTCTTCCGAGAAATGATGTGTAATCAACATTAATCTTATAGATTAGACTCATTCTGATGGAAACATCTCACATTCTCACTGTATAAGTACATTTATTCGCTTGTTCAAGCCTATTCCAAGATAGATGCTGTGTGTTCCTTATGTTTACCTACTGGTTCACGCCAGGTGTATCTACTATATTTGACCAATCCTAAAATGCATGCCTTAATTCATGTACTTATCACAAATGTTCAACTATTAGCAATCAGGTACAAAATCAGCAAGCTGTAGTGAAAAAGTCTAATTTTGAATGATATAACTCTAGTAGTCACAGTTAGGTCGTGTATCATACTTCTATAAGAGGGTGACTCAAAAATATTTTTCAAACAAAATCGGAATATCTCACACAAATGCTGGATCATGCCTTGTAAAGTTCTGATTAGAAAGGACATCAGTCAGACATGTTGGAACTTTTGGTTAAAGGATGTAGGGGAAGGCGCAAGTCAGCGCAAGAGGAAGGTCCTTTGCTCCTTAGATTATAGTCACTATGCACAGCAGCGCAGGAAATAGCTATAATATGATGCCCAATCTCCCCAAAAGTGATAAAGTTGAAGTTCTATTCTATTACTCCTCCCAACTTTAGACATAAAAGCTCTTTGAAAGTGTTAGTTTCTCTTTACACAGAGTTTCTAAATATTCTACAGATTTTAAAAAAGAAGTATCCATTTGCAAACTTCAGATTATGAACTTTGACACAAGCTCGCATCGACTGCTTCATTAATTTTCACCCTTTGACTAAATAAAGGAATTAATCCCTAAATAGCCCTTCACAGTACCTTTATATCTCACAGTAAGGACACAATGTAATCTTGGTATACAGACAAGATCTCAAACTGCTTTGTGAGATAATATTAAAAAACATGACTAGCCTTGATTTGCAAGGAGAAACCACATATAATGATGTTTGTATTAGAACAATTCGGCATATATCTTTATCGTTTTTTGAGGCTGAAAGGTGTTTTTTACCTCTCATCCTCATATAGAAGTCCATTTTTAAATTTTAACTTAGATGTACAGGATACCAGACCTAAGACATGTCCCATATAGCTCTATCCACCGACACTTTATGTATAATAAGTCTATTCTAGATCACATTATCATCCTGATGCATAAGCGTTTTGAGCAAAGATAGACAGACCATTATGAGAAGATAATAGTACGCACAAAGAGACAACTGTCCAAACTTTAGTCAGGGTTTCAGTATTATTTACTACACGGAAGAATAAGATATGCAAAGAACAAAGAGTCGTGCCAATTCACCCTAATGATGCATGTCTCAGAACCATGTGCTTTTTTGATCTTTAGGGGTTGATGTTTGATTACATTTAAGTGATGGGAACGATTAAACAGGAGATAGTCAAGTGGATGCAAGTGGTTGAGCTATTTTAGTAGAGCGAAGTGAGAGAGGACTCTACATAGCAGCGTACTATGCTTTATATAATGATTCTGAGACCATTTCAGATTTCGGGCAAAAGCAATGCCTATTTTGACAAGGAAAAGTAACGTGGTGGCTATATTACTGTATGGAGAAGGCAGACAGTGTGCAGCAAAGCATACATCGCGGTTGGCACATAGGATTAGCCACGCAATGTTACGCAGAATGTCACAGCAAGTGAAACAGATGATTGTGAACGACGTGTTTTAAAGGGCAGGACGTTCTGGTAGACCAAAATATGCCATCACTATTTGCTAGTTAAAAATAGGACAGCCTATTTTCGCTGGATTGACTTAAGCAAACATATTTCCTATTAAGCTCAAATTACACAAGTTGGTAAAAAACTCACCAAAATAAAATAAGAAAAGAAGCTTGTAATCAGTTAAATGAGATGAAGAAACTCTCTATCGCAAAGTGTGTGGCCACGAGCGACAGAAGAAATCCACTGGATATGACCAACAAGTTCAGCCTTATTATGACAATATAATGATCAGTACTGTCTTCTTGCATAGATAAATTTCACATCATTTACACGTATGGATTTATATATCTATCGCTATCCAAAGTGTCGATAGAAATATCTGAATAACGCTGTGACAATTTTCCTAATTCCTACAAGCGGAGGTAAGGCTTACAAAACAGGACAACGAATCGTAGATAAGATAAAATCAAACCCAAGTATCTTTGTCCAGCTTCCTAACATTCTTTGTCCTCATTTTTTGCTTATACACACACACTCCTAACATTCACTCAATGAATCACCATTTTTTTACAGACTATCTACTTTTCCACAAATCCCACTCAACGCAAATACACAGTACATGGACTCGGTCACGTTCAAAAAGCAGACCTATCCCTTTTATACTTGGCTCACAACATTGGCATGCTAAAATTATTTTCAAGCTGAAAGCACTTATCCATAGCTCGTAGCATATCAAATTTATCTCTCTATGTAAATTTATCACATTCTCGACATAAATAATTTACATTTTACTATTTTCTTATTTTTTTAATGTATTAACCTGGGTTTTTTTTTATACTAATTCACTCTAAGATTATGTGTTTATCTTTTTAAAAAATATCACTTTGCACTTCTGGCTCCGTATCAAAAAGATTGATATCTTCTCTTTTGTTTAACCTAAACGAGTCTCCTGTCATTTCTTACTTTGTTTAGCGTTTGTATATGTATGTGTCTTTATCTCGTTGCTCTACTTCGATTATTTTTAAATATATTAAAACAAAGTTTATTAGTTATTAATAGTACATTATATCCATTTTCACACGAATTCACTACTACCATTTTATTGTAACTCATAGTTCACATGTTTAGATCTTTTGTGTCTCAGCTATTCCGCTGTAAATTCCATCTGAGCTGATTTGAGAATTTTCTGGTCTTCCTTACTGTGTAAATTATCGTTTCTCTCTACACATGCAAGAATTCTTTCACATGTATTCATGTTACAACATCGACATTAGTAAGCTGAAAGTTATAAGCTCTTCCCATCGTCACAACAAATCAGATGATTCATAGCTTACAATTTCCCATAACGATTCACCTTAAGTATTGAACTAGAAGTATAGGCCTAACTAATGTCACTATGTTGAAATACCTTTCACATACAAGCAATGCAGTTGAGCTGGGAACAACAGAGACTACCATCTAAAGTCTTTAGTCAAAAGACTTATAGAGTAGGTGTGAAAACAGCATTCTGCCTGCTGTGTGAGCTATGAGTGTGAAAACTGTACTTTTCTGTCTGGCCAAATGAAAGTGAAATAGCTAATGGCACTCTTACTGTTTCAACTTGAAGCTAGTTTAAAACACTGTCTAGTATGGCCCAAAACTCAAACTGGGTGTTTAGGAATGGGGAAAAAGTTGACCAAATCTGTCACTGTGAGTTTATCTTTATATTCCTTTGTTTGAAGAAGGAAGCTTGTGCTAATTGTATGTCCTGTCCTCACTTCACCTTTTAGCTTGGTGGCTAGCTTAGAGCCAGCCCATCCTCTTCCTTGGTTTTCCTTTAACAAAAAGTGACAACAGGCCAGCGTGGTGGCGCACGCCTTTAATCCCAGCACTCGGAGGCAGAGGCAGGCGGAATCTCGTGAGTTCAGCCAGCCTGGCTACAAGTGAGTTCCAGGAAAGGCACAAAGCTACACAAGAGAAACCCTGTCTCAAAAAAAAACAAAAACAAAAAAAAAAAAGTTGAAAACAGTTTGAGGACTGCCTTCTGAAAGACTAGTGGTTGACAGCTTTAACCTGCCTGTTTGAAAATCTGCCTTATTTTCCGATTCTATAATTCTTGCCTGCTCAAGAAATTTTAGGCCTCCTGCTGTGTTCTTCGTTGCCTGACAACCTGACCCTGCACTCTTGCTTAGGTGGGAGAATAGATTGGGGGTGGGGCACCTTTCCCTGGATCCTTCTCAATGAGAGGATGGAAGCAACAGTGACTCCCTCACAATTGTCACGAGAAGAGACGATCCTCCCAGCCCAGCCATATGGTCACTTACCCACTTTTCTTTTGGAGAGTCCAAAAACGAGGACCAGTGCTTCCCCCATGGCACTTTGGTTCAGGGAGTTCATGTTTATAACGTGGGAAGATCACATTGGTGCTATTTTTTCATTTGAATTCTCAAAGATGTCAACTGACAGACATGATTTCTTAGAAGGAGGAGGAAAGTAAGGAGAGGGTGGGGTGGAGATAACACAGGATAAACAGGGATTTCTCAGGGCAGAGAAGGTAGTCTCTAAGGTTTCCAGAGGGGCGGCAGGATAGATGAAGATAGACTGGAAAACATGAGTGGGTGGCCAAGGAGGGCAGAGTAGAGGAGCCATGCTCTGGGCGGTGCTGATGATATCAAGGACTTGCTAGGTTCCTAGTCTGGCATGAGCCTTCTGTTCCCCTTCAGTGTGTTCTCTGTTGACCAAATCCCAGAGCAATTCATCTCCTTTAAACTATGCGCGTCCTTATTATTACTTTATACGATTCTCCTTTTCCTTTATACTTGAAATTAGGGGAGGGATTAAGAGGGTGATGGGGGCCCTCCCCATCTTAGGTTAAGCTGTCAACCATAGTCTTTAGAAGGCATCCTCAAAACTGTTTGTACTTTTTTTTTTTTTTGTTTTTGGTGTTTTTTGAGACAGGGTTTCTCTTGTTGTAGCTTTGTGCCTTTCTGGACTCACTTGTAGCAGGCTGGACTTCGAACTTCGTCTGACTAAATTGACTCGCCCTTTGCACTTCCTGTCCTTGTTACTCGTTAGTGCTGGGAATTTAGCCGTACAGCAATCTCACCCGATTCTTGGCAATGCTCGGTAGTTAACTTTTTGGAGTTAAAGGTAAATATTCCTCAAGTATATAATAGGATAGTGGGCGTTTGGCCTCTAAGGCTAACCAACTGCAAGTCGTTATAAAGAGAGTGAAGTAGGTTTGATTCCAACATTATACCAGCTTCTTCTTTCAAACCATAGGATATGATCATAAGTATATTAAATTCTCACAAGGTATGAACCTCTTGGTCACTTTATTCCGATTCCTAAACCCCAGTTATTGAGTTTATGGGCTATAACATACGAGCGTGTCTTTCTAATAGAGCGCATCAAGGTGAATCGCTGGTAACTCATGTAGATGCATATAGGTATTTCACTGCATATTGGCCGGGAACAGTAAATAGTACAGTTTCGACACTAATTAGAGACATGCACGCAAGATTGTGCAGAATATGAGTTGGACTAGAAGAATTTGCACATGATATTCACATAATATAGTTCAATTTTCGTTTGAATTCCTAACCGCTGGGCTATGGATCTCTCAGGTAATAGCCGATTTTTATATATGACATAATATTAAGTCTACTTGCTTCTTTTTGTTTACCTGGTGAACTCTCAGAAAATTAGTGGTGAGTGGTAAAAACAAGTAAGGATAGCAATATGTTAGAGTATGCAATTTCCAGACCTTTATAGTACACTATTGATAGATTACAATTGATTATTTTTTTTCAGATTTAATGTTTTTGCGATCATGCGCTGAGTATTATGTGTGCTGGCAATTAGTTGTCTCTTGTGGTCTTATTTGCACATGTGCTAGTACATGAAGTGGGGTCTCATTGCGACGTAGTTGCATTGTCTTGTGGAGTCAGGAGTTACAGGCAATTTGTGAGGTCTTGACTAGTGGTGGGCTGCGAAGTGGAGGCTCAGATCTACTATGGCCATTGGTTTTCAATCCCGTGAAAACTTCTTGGTTGATTTTTCTCTCACTTCTGCGAAGAGCTAAGTATGGGTACTCTTAACACTGAGCCCATCTTTCTCCAGTTGCCGATTCCTACTTCTTAGTTTTTCCTTTTGGTTGTTTTTTGGAATGTGTTCTCTGGGGAGGGGTGTGCAAACGCTCTAACTATATTTCAATCTTAATAAGGTCTTTTTACCTGTGGATGGACTTGGTTTATATCTTATGCACAGTTCAATAACTTTGACCTGAGAGGCGCCGAATGAGGTTTTTGAGCGCTGCCCGAGTGTCTGAAGGACGATCAGGAGAAAGAAAGCAGAACAACCAAAGCCACATACCAACATTTACTCACTGTACATCATTAGGAATTCAAGAGTATACTTTGGGTAAAGCAGATCACTTATTATTTGTGTCACGGCAACTTGGCCTCGCGTTCCATTGACAATCTTTTTTGCTCTAGCTGGAGGGCGGACCCTCGTGAGTCGCTACGCGCCAATGATCATCGCCTAGAACTGCTGCTTTCAAAGGACTGAAAGCTTAAAAAGCGCCTCTATAGTTCCTTGTCCTCATTGCATTACTATCCTTTCGGTGGTTGGTTCTCGATCTTATACTTTTTGGCCTTGGACTAGTAAAGGCCGTGCCAGGGATATACTTGTCCTAGGCAAAGACATGATGATACTCAACGAGTCCTGGGAATTAGGAAGAGTGACTGATGCCACCATAAGCTGTGGCTTTCTTATTAATCTTTGTTCATTAGTAGGAATCGTTGTTCATAGTATCTTCGCACCAGATAAGAAGTTTACTGGTAGGCGGATACAGAATGATACACTGCAGGCTCTCATGTTATCAATGATATCATAGTTTTTTATACATCTTCTCAGGTGATCCTACTACCTCCTCGATTTTCACCAGATATTAGCAAGTGGGCTGTGAATTAGTAGTGTGAAATGCTACACTGTTTCTTTTTTCTATTGCCAAAAGAATAATAGAGCAAGCAGAAATTAAATATAAGAATACAATTATTGAGTGATTTATAGAGAGACTAGAGAGATTTGAACTTTGTGATTTTGTTTAGGTCAACCTATTTCCTTTTTGGTTTAAATTAATTCTCTTTAATATAATCATAAAACAAATTGGGTTTCCGTAAGGTGTTTTGAATAAAAGTAATGGCCCACCATAGGGCTCATATATATTATGAATGCTTGTCATCGGGTAGTTGGTGGGACACTATTTGGAAGGATTGGAACAGATGTGGACTTGATTGGTAGTAAGTTAGGAAGCTTGGGGAAGTGTGTATACCTTGGTTTGGTTGGTTTGAGGTTTCAAAGGTCCCTCCGATGCTTATACTCACCGTCTCGCATCTCGCTACTCTTCTCGTCTGCCTTTCTCTGTCTCTCTCTTCTATCTCTCTTCTCTCTCTCTCTATCCACGCCTGTAGCTACCCAGCTCATTGCTCTAAGATGTTCACATGTGCTGTCCATGTCCTTGCCTAATGATAATTGACTAGACTCTGAACTGTAAGAAAGCCTGCAAGTTAAATGCTTTCTTTCATAAAGACTTGCCTTTAGTCAGAGTGTCTTTTCCAGCAATAGAAGAGTGACCAAATCCGCTTTCTACCAGAAAGAAACCGAGAAAGAAGAAGCTATTCTTGCTGCTAGAAGAGTTTGACAGGTGCTGCTGACGACTATGGATAAAAGTCAAGCTATGCTCTCTCTTTTTACAACATGTCAGATGTTCTATATTCACTGACCAGAGACTCCAACTTAACTATCTTTCATTCCTCTGGTCCTTCATAGTGTCTACTCTTGCCACACTTCTGAAGCAAACCATGGGGACTTTTACCAATGTTGTTGTATGGAAGAACATCAGTGTCTTTGCTGCTAGATAGCAAGCGTGCATCTTGCCAAGCTGAAGCCTCATCCCAGCCCTTCTTCCTTTGTCTAAAAGCTTTTCTTTAAAGATGGCTTGAGAATTTCTCTGCTCATATGGTTTCTCTCTGTTTTTGGTATGTTTGAGCAGTTATAGCAGTGTACTGAAATCCTGTGCTGGTAAAGAATAATTCATAGCCATCGACCCTCTTTGCAGGTTACCAGATGTTTATTTCTAGTATTCTTCTAACACTATTAAGGTTCAAAGCCTTAGAGAGGATCTCCTGGCAGAGACTACATTTATTGCGTGTAAAATTATTATGGCCACTCACGGTGTTAATTAAGTGATCTATATCTCATTATTTATGGGGATGTACATCACAGTTAAGGGAATAGGTTAGGGTTCTGCAGCTGTCATGCGGGAATTGGTGGTTGTTATCCTCATCCAAGCATGTATCCTCTGGCGCTCTGCTTGGTCCATCTGTTCATCGCTTTTCAGCGTCCTGGCACAGGAGTCTGTTGCCCATCAGCTCTTTGGTCGTCCAGGCCCCTCCCTGACCCTCCGCTCCTCCATAAGCGTGACAGTTGCCGAGTCTCATGTGGGAGGTTGGAACTTCAGATCCATAGCTGGAATGCGCTACACTCAACTCACTCATATGACTTTCACACATGGAAGTATGTGACTTAAACAATTATCGCGCAGTGCTGGGATGATAACTCACAAACCAAGAGAGACTATTGAAACTATGATAGAAGTACTTTGAAGACTTAATTATGCTAGAGGAATTAGAGTTGCTAGCTGTGGGTCAAATGGGCCTTGATTTGAGCTTTCCTCCGTTAGATCATTACTTTGGGTATA
>NW_023505074.1:0-25007 GCF_004664715.2 Peromyscus leucopus | reverse complement strand
TCTTTAATATTTGCCCCCGAGTTTTATTTTACAATAAAAGAAATCACATTGAGAGCCCCTACTACCTTCAAAAGCAAAAGCAAAAAGCCTTCTATGGCCAGCAAGACATCTTTAAAGGCCTATACCTGTTGCTTTTGGGGAAGAGAAACTTGTAATGTGAGCATATGAGGCCATAAGACTAGTACATGTAGCCTGTGTTTCGATAATTAAGGTGTCATTTTACCAGGAATAATTCCATATTTTGTCTAGGCACCTAAATGTATCGTATCCTAGTTTAGATGGCAAATTTCATCATTAGCCCATCTACACCTAACTATTGGAAGGCTATTTACCCAACTAACAGTAAACTCTTTTATATGGTACTCTGGGGAGCCAATTTAAAGGCTTAAAATTTAGGTACAGTGTGAAAGACTGATTTTTTTTTTTTTTTTTTTTTTTTAGTTTTTCGAGACAGGGTTTCTCTGTGTAGCTTTGCGCCTTTCCTGGAACTCGCTTTGGAGACCAGGCTGGCCTCGAACTCACAGAGATCTGCCTGTCTCTGCCTCCCGAGTGCTGGGATTAAAGGCATGAGCCACCACCACCCGGCCGAAAGACTGATTTATACACCATATGATTGACTCCCTGTGGAGGGCCATTTGATTAATACAGCCTTTTCCAAGAGGCAATTCAGTGAGAGGTTATAGGAAGCTAGTCCATACTTACAGCCAGATCACAGGGCTACTCAGGCTGGTCCCATCTATATTAGATCAGGGTTTGGGCAAGTGCTGGAGTGTTGACTTGAAGCCTGGGCTTGAGGTCATAGAGAAAGACAGTCCAGGGTACATACACTGGAAGGCCTGTTCAAGCTGCTGGTCACGGAAGGCTGTTGCTTCCGGCCCACACCAGGCCAGCTCCTCTGAAAACATTCATAGAGCTTAGGAGCCCACACTATGGATAATTGCTGAATCCTGGAACTCTTTTTTTTTTTTTTTTTTTTTTTTTGGTTTTTCAAGACAGGGTTTCTCTGTGTAGCTTTGCGCTTTTCCTGGAACTCACTTGGTAGCCCAGGCTGGCCTCGAATTCACAGAGATCCGCCTGTCTCTGCCTCCCGAGTGCTGGGATTAAAGGCGTGCGCCACCACCGCCCGGCTCCTGGAACTCTTAAAAAGAAACTTTGGAAAATTGGTCATAAAACCAAGGCAAAATGTGGCTTCACCTGGTGCATGGATTATACCTATTAGCGACTATAGGATTACCAATAATGCATCAGTGGCATGTTAAGGATAGAAAAGCACTTCCCCTTAGTGCCATTTAGCCAAGATCGAGTCCAGATTTGAATTCTCTACTTCATGCTCCCTGTGTATTCTGTCATCTGTCTGTCTGTTGCATGAGTCTGAATCTGTGCCTGCCTGCAGGCTGTCTTGTGAATCTGTTTGACCCTGTGTCTGTGTGTTCTGAGTGTGTCTATCTTGTGTGTAATTGTCTATGTCTGTGTAGGGTGACTGACTGTCCCTCACAAAGGACGCATTAGGACGCATTACTGAAACCCACTTGGCTGCTGTGAGAACACAGGCCAAGCGGGTTGCCGGAGGCCTTGGCGTTAACAAAGTTCTAGGAAAGCACGTGCAAACCTTCACTCAAACTACCGGCAAACCCCAGCTGCTCACGCCCCTCTCTGCTTAGTCTGAAGGACTGGCTAAGTGCATGTAGGCAGAAGACGCCCTGACTCCCAAGAAGTCCCTGGTCGGCCGCGCGGGCTTCTGTCCGCTTTCGGGGGACAGGAGGGTTTGGGCGGGTTCCGGGGTGGAGGTTGGAGACAGGCCCTTTTCCAGCAGTAGCCAAAGGCACACTTTCCTGACAGACAGCACAGCAATGTCGGGTGGGTCCATCTGGCCACCTGGCCTGTCTCCACAGTTGAAACATTAACCAAAGCCATGCAGGGCAGAGTAAGGTGTGTGTGCAGGGAAACACGACAACCGAAGCAGACGCACGGCAGCCCGGCCGCCAAAGCGGTTCCACGCATGCGCTATTTGACACTAAAAACTTACGCAATGCGCGGGCACTTTCCCCACTCTACCATTCAAGCAGCTTATGAGCGGCTCCCAGGCCTCCCAAGGCGCCTGCGCGAAGGCGTCCCGTCGCTCGCCCGCTCTGGGGCTTTAGCGTGGCGCCTGCGCAATTTGTCCCTCACGGCCCGCGCTGCGTGTGTGAGCAGCCGCGAGGTGCCTGCGCGCTGCGGATCCTCCACTAACCTCTCTGACGCCTGGACGGGGCTGTGTTTCTCATCGCTGGCGTCGACTGGTTCCGCCGGGGCGTAGATTCCACGGCTGGCCTTCTCGTCCTCACGAACTACACCGGGGAGCATCGATTGCTCCCGACTCGGCTAATCGCGACGAGAGCCCTAGAGGAGCGCCGAGCGATCGATGCCCAGCCCCGCCCTCTTCGGGTCAAAGGCTGTGGCGGCTTGAGCTCTTTTTCATCCCCCGGGTCATACCTTGCAAAACAGTTTCTCACCCACGATTTTTCCTAATCCTTCCAACTCAGATGATTAGCTCTCCCTGTTATACAGAGTAGGAAACCGAGGTGGAAGAAAACTGACCACAAAGTTTTGGAGATCACATGTGTAATTTAAACCCATAAGTACGGCATCCAGAGCTGGTTCGGCGAGGTGGCCTTGATGTCTGTGCAGAGACAGGCAGGTGCAGAGCGGTGTGGGTGTCACCGCGAGTTGTGTGTTTTGAGCATTCTCTCCCGGTGGATTCCAGAGGTGCTGGATGCCTTGTAAAGATCTGCTAGCCTTGGGTTTGGGGTGTGACTAGAAAAGGGTAGGAGCCGGGCGGTGGTGGCGCACGCCTTTAATCCCAGCACTCGGGAGGCAGAGCCAGGCGGATCTCTGTGAGTTCGAGGCCAGCCTGGACTACGAGTCCCAGGAAAGGCGCAAAGCTACACAGAGAAACCCTGTCTCGAAAAACCAAAAAAAAAAAAAAAAAAAAAAAAAAAAAAAAAAGAGAGAGAGAGAGAGAAAGAAAGGAAAGGGTAGGGAACCATTTACTGCTAAGCAGGGATGAGTCGGTGCCCCACTCCTTGGTTTTCATCCTCTGAACAATCCTGCTAAGTAGAGATGAGGAAGGGAGTGGGAGTTTTTGCTCAAGGCCAGTGCAACAGATCATCGTTTTCTAGGTGCTGTGGTCTTAATCCAGTTCGTTTTCTGTGCCAGTTAAAGAGTTAAAAGGCAGAAAAAAAAAAAAATCTCGAGCTCAACAGGTTAGCAGCAGAGAAATCTCAAACATCACAGGCAGCGGCAGATACACAGAGAAAAAGACCCTCTGCAAAGCAGATGGGATGGGAAGCTGAAACTTCCAGTCTCTCCTCGAGGGCTGCGTTTTTTAAGTCTTTTCCTTCCCTAACTTAGGGTTGGTCAGTTTAAAGGAAGGATGTTTGATTGTTCTGCAACTGTTGTGTGATAAGTCCTGATCTGGACTTAAACTTGTTGAGACAGTGGATCAACAGGGTCCTGCCAGTGGGAAACAAAGCCTACAAGGCCTTTGTTTTAAGCTGCCAGGCTTTTGTCTCAAGTCAGTTATAGCAAGGAAGAAGTCGGCCATCTTGGAAATGCGACGCCTTATTAAGTAGCCATGGCACCTTTATATCTATCGGTGTCTCTACCAGGAAGTCTGACTCCTCTCTGTAGGGCCTTTGAAAACTTTAAAAGCATAGCTAGCTGTTGCTGTTATCACCGCCCCCAGCTATGAAAGGAAGAAATAAAGAACAAAAAAGCTGTCATGACCACCAGGGTCACATGCTGGTGCCTGAACCTGCTTACCTTCGCCAGGTAGTGAGTGCTGAATTTTACCAATCACAGTACCCTTGGAAAACAGTGAAGAAACGAATCTTATCATCCCTATGTATTGCAGCAAACAGCTTACTGCAGAAAAACATCCTTCCCATAGCACTCCAGGATGTTCCTTCATTCCCTGCAAAGGGCCAGGCAACCCCTCCAAAGTTCCATGCTGGGTTTACTAAGAGATTAGCCAAACCGCTTGTCTCCACTTATTCACAAAAGGCTGGAGAGACAAATTAGGTCTTTGGATGTTGGTTCCCATATAGCTGCACACAGGGTGACCCCAGGGTGCAGTAACTCTGACCTGTTATGCCGGCATGCCACCCTCTTTATTTCACTCTCTGAATTTTCTAGTTTTGGATTTCTTCTCTGTGAAAGAAAAGTTCAAACTGGGAAGATGATCAGTCAGTACTCTGCATGTGTGAGGTCCTAAGTTCAAATCCTCAGTACCCAAGTGCAGGAGCAAGTACCTTACAACTCCAGAATTGGGCAGGCAAAGACAGGAGGATCCCCCAGCTTGCTGTCCTGTCAGGCCAGCAGAACCAGTGAGGTCCAGGATCAGTGAGAGAGGCTATCTCAAAACTAAGGTGGAGAGCAATTTGGAAGATTCCCAACATTGACCTCTGAATTCTATGTTCTCCCCCCACTCCTTTCTCCCAGCTCTTTTTGTCTAAGCTTCAGGGCACTTGCAGACCTTCTGGCCACAGCTCTCTTACTGCAAGTTGAATGGGAAAAAAAAAGAAATTAAAAAGGAAAGAAAAGGAGATGACTGCTCCTAGGTATGGTGGAGGAGAAAGTTTAATGTAGGTAAAAGGGAGACATAGCCAGAGGCAGAGACATCTGGGAGAGTCCCTGAGCCCTGTGAGGAGAGGGGGGAGGAAGGAAGAGGGGGGAGAGGGGAACTAGGAGCAGCAGCTAGGAGGCCAAAGCTACAAAAGGGGTGGGTAACTGTTGTGTGATATTTTTTTTGTGTGTTCTGACAAACAACGCTTGCTTGGACTCAGAGGGTGGAGCTAGCCAGTAGCTAACCATAGAGGTTTGGAGGACTGTAGAGGGAGGGTCAGGAAGTGCTAAGGTGGGGCTGCGACAGAATCTCGGCTCTTTTGGTGGAGGAACGGAAGAGGTAGGAAGTCATTGGTGGCTGCTCCCTTGCTTCTCTGTTCTTTCAGGTTTTTACCCCAGTATCTGACTCCTGGTTTTTATTGATAAGATTAATTAGATTTACATATCATCTGGCACCCCATGTTGGGCACCATATGTAAACAGAGGCAGAGTTTTTCTGTCCTGACTGCCCGGTCCCAAATAAACAAACAAAAGCTTACATTAATTACAAAATGCTTGGCCAATAGCTCAGGCTTGTTATTAGCTAGCTTACATTTAAATTAGGCCATATTTCTATTTATGCTTCGCCACATGATGGTACCTTTATTAGCATGGCACATTCATCTCTTGCTCCCTCTGCATCTGGCTTGCAACTCTCTGATTCTGCCCTTCCTCATCCCATCATTCTCAGTTTGGCTTTCCCACCTAACTTTATCCTGTTCCAGCTATTGACCAGTCAGCTTGTTCATTAAACCAATATATAGCGACATATATTCACACGGTGTACAGAAGGATTCTTCCACAGCAGGTAACCAAAATGACTGGACAATAGAGAGAAGAGCCTCTGAAAGGAGGGCAGCCTGTCCCCTGGGCCGGAGAGTTCAGGGTAAAAGGGTGGGTATGCCAGCCACCACCCTGAAACAGGTAGGGACTAAGGGGTGCTGGGAGAACCTGGAGGCCAGGACTGCTTTGATATGTTAAATAGACACCTCAACTGTTTGTCCTGGGTTTGAAACTTAACAACAGTAAGCTGTGGTCTCTTTCTTCCTTTTGAATATCTCTTAAAATAAAACACAAAGCCCCTCTTTACTAGGTCTGAATGTGGTCTTTACTTGACAGTGGTTAGTGGGTCAGAGGCTGCTACAGAGACACTGTGATTGGGTGGACACTAGATTCTGAGTTGTCCAGACAGATCCCACAGCCATCACCAAAGGAGACTTGAACCCAGAACCTGCAGTTCCCAAAGCCCACTCGCTACAGTGTTCCAGAACAGGATTCTGGCAGCAGCATGTGGCATGGAGTGCAGCCAGCCCGAGAGACAAACACTCCTTTCTCAGCTTGATTGTGGTTTTTGTTTAGTGCTGGAGATAAAACTCAGGGTCTCACATGTGCTCACACACACTCCCACTGAACTACACCGCCAGCCTCATTTGTGTATCCAAAACCGGCTTGTGATGAATTATAGGCATAAAGAAAATGTTTTCTTAAAAGAAAAATTTTCATCACTGTAGGGGTTTTTACTTCTTGTCATCTCTTTATCACAGCGCCGCCTGCCCCCCCCCCCCCCCTTCCCAGCAGCTTTGGAATTAGCCATTAAGCTGGCAGACCCATTTGAGAGCCATGAAAGGCACCAAACAAACAAAAGGAATCATTAATGCCCATATTTGTGATTTTTCTCCATTAGATCAGAAGCCCGTAATTTAAATATGTCCAAGTGCTCTGGGAACATTTGTGGCTTAATTATGAAATTTATTTAAAATATACAAACAACACTCTAAACTCAAAAACAACATTTAGTGTGGCTGTGGGAGAGACATTTAATGCCCTCCGGTTCCTCGAAGAAGAGTGCAGACCTCCCAATTCCTGGCTCTTCCTCTTTTGTGTGATGGAGGGCTGGCTCCTTCCTATGTTATTCCCTTATTTCAGTTCCGTCATTGCCTGAGCAAGGAGCTGGTGAGCAGGCCTCCAGTAACCTCAGCAAGGATCTAGGGAGCTCACAGTAACCTTAGGATTGCCAAACAGAAATGGCCTTGGAACTTGGAACAACAACAAAAGCCCAGACAGAGTCAGGCCTTACTGCTATCTTCCTCCTCCGTGGAATGGGCATAACAATCTGTCTCCAAGAAAAGACTGCTGGGCATCCCAAGCCATATCTCTTACTTAGCCCATCTCAAACCCCGTGTGTTCCAAGCTCCCCCAAGTAATGGTGGGTCATCTTCCCTGTTCTATGCCCGAGGACCCAGAGGTGCAGGGTAGCAGTTTTCCTCTGAATTGAGATATTCCATCTGAAAGAAGCTTCTTAGAAATCAAGAAATTCTAAAGAGAGACCCCTTAAGACTCAGGAAGTCCCTGAGACTTACCAGATGCACACGGTCCCTCCCTCCCTAAGATTACATAAGCAACAAGGACTGCTGAGGGGTGGAGCCTTGCCAACCTCTCCAGCTGTTTATAGGTGGTGCAGAGCAGCGCTCCAGGGGTCTATCTTCCCAATGCCACCAGGGATCATTACTATCCATTGGGTTTGATCCTTCATGTCCTCCAACAGTTCATTTGTGGACAGCTCGGTCCCCACCTGATGGTGCTTTTCAGACAGTGGTTCTCAACCTTCTTAACGTTGCAGCCCTTTAATACAGTTCCTTGTGTTGTGGTGACCTCCCACCGTTAAAGTTACTCTCGTTGCTACTTCATAACTGTAATTTTGCTACTGTTATGATTTGTAATAAAAATATACTATATATGCAGAATATCTAATATGCAGCCCCTGTGAAAGGGGTCATGATCCACAGGTTGAGAACCACTGTTTGAGGAGCTAATGAAAATTTTAGGTGGTGGGTACTTTTTTTTGGAGAAAGCAAATTTTTAGGGGTGTATCTTTGAAGGTCATATTGGGACCCTAGTTGCTCATCCTTTGTCTTTTGCTTCCCAGCTGCCAGAGGGAACAGCTTTGCTCCACTACAGGCTTCTGCCATGACATTCTGCCTTAGCACAGACCCAGAGTGACGGGGCCAAATGACCATGATCTGAAACATCTGAGGCTACCAGGAAACGCATGCCTCATACTCATATACCCTTTCTCCTTTAAAGTTGATTTTTCTCAGGCATTTTGTCACAGAGAGATATAGCTGTCTAAGGCACTCCTCTGAACCTTCGGAAGGTAAAGAGGTCTTGTCTGGTCTTTCTTTCCCATGTGCATTAGTTTTCTCTCCTCACAGCTGTGACATGATATCTGACGAAAGCAACCTAAGGAAGGGAGGGTTGCCTTTGACTTCCAGTTTGATGTACAGTCCATCAGAAAGGGTGAGATACGCTGGCAAAAAAAAACCGAACATGAAGCAGCTGGTCACATCGCCCGCATTATCAGGAAGCAGAGAGAGATGGGTGCGATACTCAGACTTTTTCCTTCTTGTGCAGTCCTAGAGCCCAGTCAGTGAAAGAGTATTGTCCACAGTTGGTGGGTCTCTCCACCTTATTAACCCAATCTAGACACTCCCTCATTGTCGTGCCCAGAGATTTGTCTCCTGGGTGATTCTAGATCCTGTCAAGTAGACATTGAGAGTTAACTACCATGGCTTGGGGAGATACTCAGTCAGTAAAGGATGGCTTTGCAAGCAGGAGGCCTGAGCTTGGATCCCTAGTAAAGTTATTGCATGGTGTGAACTTTTAACTCCAGTGATGGTGAGATGGAGGCAGAGACACGCAGATCGAGGAGCTCACTGGCCAGCTAGCCTAGTCTACTTGGCAAAGTTCCAAGCCAATGAAAGACCATGTCTGAAACAAAAGAAGAAAAATGTCCGGGAGCAACATTGAACCAAGCTTGCCTTCTGACCTCCACATGCACGCATATCTGAACACACACACACACACACACACACACACACACACACACACACGTAAATGTTGATGTCATAGCCCCTGCCCTGTTAGGAAGATGGAGAAGCACATTGCATGTTGGGGCCTTGGGGAGCTTACCACTGGCAGGGAGAAGAAAAATGAAGATAGAAGCCCTACCATTGTAAGCGAGTGTTGCAACTCTGGGGAAAGGTGTCCTGACTGGGGAGTCAGGTGACACCTTGAGCTGTAGGACAGCTCTGACAGGTGGAGCCGCAACGGGACAGCTCAGCTCTGGAGGGAAAGGTATCCTGACTGTTAGGAGTCAGGCTATTACCTGGAGTTGGAGTGTGGTGGGCAATGATGGTCTCCCTGCAGGATGTAGCAATCCTGCTCCTCTTCTGGAGAGTCACTACAGCTGAGCTTTGCCCTCCCCGCAAGGGGTCTTCCAAGCAGAGCTCTGCTTCTTCTCTGGCCCAAGATGTTGCTTTTTTTTACTTCACTCTGCTAAAGGGGAAGATGTAGCACGAATCTTAAAAAGGTCTTATTAATAAAAACAAACCTGGAGCCAGGTATTGGGGTGAAAGCTGGAAGATGAAGCCACAACTTCCTCACCTCTCCAATTCTTCAGCAGATCCTGTTTCCTCAGACTGGAAGTCTCTGAGTTCTCATCCAAATGGATTTCAGCTGAACTGCTGCTAAAAGCCGAAAAGCTCAACCAGGCAAGTTCCTCATCCTCACGCCTTAAATACCTTTCTGCTTCTTGCCATCATTTCCTGGGATTAAAGGCTCTTGTTACCATGCCTGGTGGTTTCCAGTGTGGCTTTGAACTCACGGATTCATTCCAGAGGGATCTCTGCCTCTGAATGCTAGGATTAAAGGCTTGTGTGCCACTATTTTCTGGCCTCTGTATCTAGTGGCTGTTCTGTTCTCTGACTCAGATAGTTTATTAGGGTGCACAATGTTTTGGGGAACACAATATCACCACAGGAAACCCCTGCGAGAATGTACCAATCTCCTTACTTTTTCTGCTTGGCCTTGCTCAGTCCCCTAAAGGATGTCTCAGCAAGGTTTTTTCTGCTCAGTCCACTAAGGGATGTCTTGACAAGGTTCTTTTTCTCTGTGTCAGTGAATGATGATCTTCACACCCAAGACTTTTTTGAGAAAGAGATTTATTTGGGAAGGAGGGGTTCAGAAGAGTAGCTGTCTCACCAGAGTGGAAAAGAACAACCCACAACTGAATAGGCAGGGTGGTTTATATAGGATTTCTTAGGGGAGGAGTTTCTCCAGGGAGAAGATTTTCTGTCCAGGCATTGGCTAGTGGTTCTCCCCCCCCCTTCCCCCCCTCAGGGATTGGTTAGTTTCATGGGTTAGGGGCAGAAATGACCCTGATTTCAGAGCCAAACTGTGTTTCTTTCACTGGCCTTTCTTAGCTTTTTGGCTCTAATTCTAAGGCCAGGGCATATTTCTTTCACTGGTTCTGATTCTAGCAGCAAAGTGTTTCTTTGGCACTGGTTTCAGAGTTGGGGTATGTTTCTTTGGTTCTGGGTTCGGGGATAAAGTGTTGCTTTCTCTGGCTCAGGTCCCAGATCCAGGCTGTGTTTCTTCCACTGATCTGGGCTCCAGGGTCAGGGTGGGTTTCTTTAGATGGCCCCTTTTCTCTGCAGCTATGAGTATAGTCATGAGACTATGTTATGAAATGCAGAAATCCAGCTCAGATTTCAGATCATGCTAAGTAGGCCTGGGGACACAGCTCGTGAGAGAATGCTCTCTTGTGTGCACAAGGCCCTGCGTTCCATTTCCAGCACTACAAACAACAACAGCAACAACAAAAGCAAACACCACAAGTCAGGAAGTGGACATTTATTATTGAACCATGACAGAAAAGTCCAGTGGTTGTTTTGGCCTCTAGCAAGTCTGGAGCTATGTGTTCAAATGGTGTTGATATCTCAGCTACTGTAACATCAACTTGCCTTTGAACTGAATGATTTCCAGGTAGATTCTTCTAGGTCCTGGCACCTCTGTGTTTGTGCTTAGCATCTCAGGGATTGGTTACTTTCATGGGTTAGGGGCAGAGATTTCAAATGAAAATAGAAGATCTCTTTCCCAAGAGTTCTAGCAAAACCCCTTGAGAAGGCCGCCATTGCCTTGCCATAAGTGGCACACACACCACAGTGGTTCTGATGCTGTGACTGGCTGAGGCTGCACGTGTGGATATGCTTCCCTGACAGCAAAGGCTGGCTAGTTCCACGTGAAAGAATTGTGGAACTCCTGCTGAGAGCAAGGGGGCAGGTGTTAAGAAGGGTAAATCTACTGTTAAATTATATTACGATAATAAAATCCCCGAGAACATCAACTTAAAAGAAGAAAGGTCAGGTTGACGAGATGGCTGGGTGGGTGGGTAAGGGTGCTTGCTATCAAGTCTGATGTCCTAGGTTTGAGCCTCATGCAAGGATTCACATGCAAGGAGAGAGTCCATCCCTGAAAGTTGTCCTCAAATCTCCACATGAATGCTATGGTGTGAGCACACTTATGTGTTTGTGTGTACTCGTGCACATGAGCATGAATATACACACACACACATAAATAAATAAATGTAATCATTTCTTTAAGAGGAAAGCCCTCATGTTCTTGAGGGCTCCAGTCAATGGCTGGTTGGTCTACTCTTTGGGCCTGCAATGTGGGGCAGTAAAATCTACTCAACTCAGGGCTAGGAAGAACAAGATCAGGAGGGAGGGGATGGGTTCCCA
The DNA here is from genome assembly GCF_004664715.2 of Peromyscus leucopus. Taxonomy (NCBI): domain Eukaryota; kingdom Metazoa; phylum Chordata; class Mammalia; order Rodentia; family Cricetidae; genus Peromyscus; species Peromyscus leucopus. Next base: position 13,788 of record NW_023505074.1, on the reverse strand, counting down.
CAGCTTCTTTCAATCTCTACATTTTCACTGCCAGCACCTAGCAGAGGGCACAGCCCAGCAAACCCTCTTTCTCACACTAGGATGAGGACCAAGCCTCCAGCACTTGGACCTTTGTGGGGGCGTTTTCAACATCCAAACTAGAGCACCCATACACATCTATAAAACTAGCCTCATGGACACAAGAATGTACCATGTGTCTTCTTCAACACCTTCCTTTTCAGGTAGGAAAACTGAACAAACCTTCCAAGTTCCATCTCTGCCACTTGGTCAGCTCTGGGCGGTCTCATCATTTCTCATCACTAAAATGAGAGTGTCTCAGAGTTCATTGGCCAGATCACTGAATGCAGGACAGATTAACATAAGGGCCACTGCAAATATTGACTAATCCTTTTGCTCTAACCCAGCACAGGCAGTATATCCTTAGCTCAAATTCCTAATCCCTAAACCCCAAGTCTCCCAAACTTGGAAACTCGAGGCATCGTAGAAAGAAAACAAGTGTAAAATTACCTACAGATCGGGTAGGTAAGGTCCACTGACTTTTGCTTGTGTCGTGTTTAGTCTGGGTCCAGCCCCAACATTTCTCATTATGCATATGCAAATATTTCAAAATCCAAAAATACACCCAATAGGAAACCCCAGTGGCCTCAGGCTTCTTGGGTGAGAAGCGCCTGGCCAGAGCTGTCAGCATCTTGCCCTTGCTGCCCTGCTCCTCCAGGGCTGGGGCCTTTGCGCTCTTCCAGGACAGGAACCACACCCTGGGAATATCGGCTGCCCAGCACCCAGCAGTCAAAGCACACTGGGATTGTAAGTGTATACTGCCACACTTGGTTCTCTCTCTCTCTCTCTCTCTCCCCCTCTCATATGTGTGTGTGTTGGTCTGTGAAGTGGAGCACACACATCATAGTACATACGATGAGGTCAGAGGACAACTTGCAAGTAGCCAGTTCTGGGGATCCACCTCAGGGCTTCTCCAGTCTTCCTGTGCGTGGCGTGTTCCTTACTGAGAAGTAAGTGAGAAGTGATGGAATGAGAGGCCATTAGAACACAGCCATCAAGAGGCAGACAATGGGCAGCCCAGTGCACTAAAGCCAGGCACATGCCCATTAGCCAGTGTCTAAGGGTTCCTGTTGCTGGGATAAAACACTATGACCAAAAGCATCTTGGGATGGGGAAGGGTTTATTCAGCTTACACTTCCACATCATAGTTCATCATGGAAGGAAGTCAGGGCAGGAACTCAAGCAGGAAGGATCCTGGAAGCAGGAGTTCATGCAGAGGCCATGAAAGGATGCTGCTGACTGGTTTCTCCTCATGGCTTGCTCAGCCTGCTTTCTCATAGAACCCAGGGCCACCAGCCCAGGGATGGCACACACCCACAATGGGCTGGGCCTCTCCCCCACCAATCACAAAATAAGAAAATGCCCCACAGGCTTGGCTGCAGCCTGATCTTATGGAGGCATTTTCTTAATTGATGTTCCCTCCTCTCAAATGACTTTAGCTTGTGTCAAGTTGACATCAAACTATTCAGCACAAGGCATAACTGGGTCTTGCACAGTGGTCTGCACATCGGAAAGTGATAAAATATTCATTGTCCTGATTACATCCCTTCAAATTAGGTGTCATAAATGAGGATTTGGGTGGCCATATGTTTACTTTGATGCAATGAGTTTAGCCTTTACACAGTGTTCGTGGATGTGTGTGCCTGTGTGTGCACACGTGTGCGTGCACATGCGTGTGTATTTGAAGTTCTATGCTTTTTCTCAGTCCTCTCTCTGCTGCTCCCCTCCTTATCCTTCTCTTGAGCAAGTTGATCCGCCCCTCTAAGCCCCAGTTTCTTCATCTGCAAACCAAGGGTACTGTACCCAGTGGATAAGGAGTCTCATGAGCAGGAAGCACACAGCAGCATGCTGGGCACACAGCAAGTGCTCAGTGAGTAGTCCTCATCAGCCTTTGCTTTACAGCATGGTGCTTGCCTCTTCTAACCCAAATCTCCCCATCTGAAAGCAGGCCTGGGCTGGAGATGTGGCTCAGTGGATAAGAGCACCTGCTGCTCTTCCAGGGAACTCTGATTTGATTCCCATCACCTACATGACCGGCTCACAAGCAGACTCCAGTCCCAGGGATCTGCTGTCATCCCCTGGCCTCCATGGGCACTACACACCCATACACATAAAATAAATGTTGAAAAGAAAGAAAAATAGGCCCATTATTATTCCTACCATCCGATTGCTGAGATATCTAAAGATCCATTAGACATTATCTTATTATGTGCTCGGCGAGTAAGTGATAAATTCTGGAACTCACAACATTCTGGAGTCCCTTCAGTTAAAAATTCTCTCTGGGTTTCAGTGGTTCATCTACTAACTTTCCCTTCCCATCACATTCTGTTGTTGGTGGACAGGAGGGTTCAGGGACCCACACTTCCTCATAGGATGCCCCACCTCTTGTAGATAACTCAGTGTTCTTCTACTAGAAGATGGGGACAGAGCCCTGCAGGCCTCCCGGCGGGTGTTATAGACCAGACCTGGTGACTGTCACCTCTGCCTCCATTCTCTCAGTCTCTCAGTGAACTGCTAAGCACAGGAGGGCTGAGAGATGTGTCTAGCTGTCTGCCCAAGACAGCAAGGAGGAGCTGCATCGTGTTTCCTGGAATCTTGGTCCCTAGAAACCTGCCAACAAAATCTTAACTGCTTCTGAGACGAGTGAGTCTGACCAGATGCCATAAACGGGGGTCCTGGGGGTGTTAGAGAAGAGAGAGGGGAGTGTGCCTAGGATAGGTGCCTTCTCTTCTACTCTGGGTTGGGATGTCGCAGCCACCGGACATGGCCGCCCCCTCCTTCCCCTCCTCTTCTTGTTCACTTGCCCTCTGGAATCCATTCTCAAGCTCTGCCATTGTTTGCCTGATTTCATTAAAATGCCACTGAGACTCAGCTCCGCCGTCGCCACTTCAGTCCTAAGTGGGGCATTTCTGCTGGATGGATCAATTTTTTAAATGACAGCATCTGTTTGCTTGTACACATTTATTTATAATTCTTCCCTTGGTGATTAGAACGGGGAGTCGGCAAGCAGGGAGCAGCTGTTTGCATTAGCGGGAAGGAAGGGGGTGATTTGATTGGTGGAGTTTCAAAGCCTGGCCAGAAGCAATAAAAGGGAACAGATGCCCCTAAACACGTCACGAGAGGGACTATAAATCACATGGCGCAGGGAAAGCTGGGAAGCTGGAAGTGGAGAGCCCTAGAGCCCAGGCTTGTTTGACTTCCCTGGCTCCAGGGAAGTGTGTGGTGGAATCATTTATGGAGTGCCTACTGTATACTCTCTTCCTCCCAACTCCTTCACTGGGCGTCACTCTCAAATGTGTTCAGAGGCTGTTGCTTGGAATGTCCTGTTTAGCCTTGAGACCACAGCTCTGCTCTGCTCATTCCAGACCTCTCAGCCCCTCTCTTCCTCCCCTCTGATACTTGCAGTCTTTCCAATGTAACACACACCCGTTTTTGCTCATGGATTTTCTGTCAGTTACATAGAATTTAATGGGCCCCGGGCCTGGTGTGTCTCTTTTACCGCTGATACACACGTGGCATGGAGCAGATGTTCCATGTGTACAAAGCAGTGCACAGACCTTTCATGTTGGTGCACATGCTGTCACTTTTTTCTACCCTCCCTGAAATTTTGGGGCCACAGAAAGCCTAGGTCACTGGGGATGGCTCTTTGGGGATGCAATTCTTGTTAAAAGCTTTGTGCACCAGGTTCTGGAGCACAGTAGGTGTTTAGTAAATACTTTCTAACAAGGAGATGACCAAAGGACCCAGGCTGACACTCAGAGAGTGTTTAAGGCAAAAACCAGAGGTCATCCTGCTCTCTTCTTTTCCACGCCCCCCCCACCAGGTACAGACAACAGTGCCACCAGGCATGCCTTCCGACATGCAAGCTCTGCCCCCAGCTCCTCTTTGGAAGCCACCTCAACTTCCTTCAAATCCTATAAGGGTTTGGGTGTCCCTCTTGGGCTCGGGCACTTTGATCTCTACACAGACTGACCTCATAAAACTGTCAGTCAGATCAAGTCCATCCTGTCAGTGGCTCTCCGTTGAATCCTTAGTCCTCACGGTCTGGTCTGGTTCTTTCTTCTCTCACTGGGTGCCCCACCCCCACCCCCCACCCCGCTGATTTATTCTGATCACAGCAGGCAGCTATTACCTTGGAGGAAAGGCTAAAGGAGAGGGAAGGGAAGGAAGAGCCCCTGCATTTTCGGATTCTTCTTTTTCAGAAGAGGAGGCAGGCCAGGGAAGTGCTACCAGGGGCTTCGAGAAACTTCTGGCGATCAGGACTCCTTGCCGACTGCAAAGAGTCCCTCTTGTTTGGGGAAGGAGGGGAGGGAGCAGTGGACCTGGGCAGTGAGCCAGATGGGGTCTCCTCCCTGTGCCTCCTGGGGCAGTTGCAAGGACCTGCAGAAGCAGCTTTGGGAGGGGAAGCCTGAGTGCCGGGTCATGCTTGCTTTGGCCCATGTAGAATTTGAATTTAAAAATAAAATTGTGAAGCGGAGGAGATGACTCAGCTGTTAAAGGTGATTGCCATCAAATGTAATGATCTGAGTTCTATATCCAGGACCACATGGTGGAAAGGGAGAACCAGTTCTCCTAAGCTGTCCTCTGAATAATAAATGTAAATTAAAAAACTTGTGGTTGACATTTACAAGATTGGATATTTTGAATTTCTCTTGGAAATTCAGCCCCAAATGTGTCCTTTGCCTAGAAAAAGAGACCATGCGTCTGGCAATGGGCTGTCTTGAGGGTCCACTGGAGCCTGGCAGGAACTCAATGTTTATAGTTCCCATCTGCCTGCCAGATCATATGATGCCTCCTCAGCCTGACCCTAGGGTGTGTGATGGAGTGTGTGTGTGTGTGTGTGTGTGTGTGTGTGTGTGTGTGTGTGTTGGGATACTTGAGGTTTCAGAGGTCACATGGTGAGGAATGATGGGGATCCTAATGGTCATATTCACAGAGTGCATGCATGCACTCTGGCCAAGTCCACTGAAACCGAAGCATTGGGCATGACCCCCAGCTCCAAGACCCAGCCTCATAAAGAAGTGGAAAGGTCAGAGAAGACGCCATTAGGCTGGCAGGACAGCATGGAGGGTGAGAGTTTGAGAACCTGTGGGCCACTGGCATGTAAGTTGCTCTATTATTAATTATGTTGGCAGCTGGAACCAGGACCTTGTACATGATAGTTAAGTGTTTTACCTAATGGGGCTGCACCCTCAGAGCACAGGAGATGCTTAGGAAGAGACCCATTTCCTTAGCAGGTTTGTTGATGAGCTGGAAGACTGTCACACACACCACTCATTCTTCAGGGTCCAGCTTGTCCCTGAAAAAATTCATTTGCTGTAGGGGGTGGCTAATCCCCAGAGAGCCCTATGCATGCCTTCTATAGTTAGTGCCAGCCTTCAGCCTTCACACAGACTGGTGCACCAACCCCAGGGGTATGACTCAGCTGGTGTGGACTGGCCCCTAAGTTTTCTTACAGTTTGGAGGGCAGGCACCAAGGCTGCTGGTCTAGGCATCACAGTTTGAGAAAGACTTATTTGGAGGATCATTGCAATGACTTATCATGTAGAGAATGGCAAGAAAAAGGAGGAGGAGGAGGCTAAAGAGAAGAAAGAAGAGGAGGAGTAAGAAAAAGGATGAAAAGGAGAAGAAAGAATGGCAGGGATGGGTGGAGGAGGAGGAAAATGTTTGCCCAGGGTTCTATCGCACTGGTGCTGAGGAGACTCATTTCAGACCTCTTGGTTGCTAAGCAGTTTCCCAGAGTGACCCTGCTTCCTGGAAGGTGGATCTTGTTCAGGGGGCTTGCACAGGCCCATCATAGAACTATAGTAGAGGTGACAGTGAGCAGAGACTGGCCCTGGGGCTAGAAGATGGGCTTTTTGTTAGGGTCTTGGAGAGTCCCACAAAAGACCACCATCCACGTATGCAATCAAGAGCATTTATTATCTTGAAAAAGTTTCCAGTATGCTGGGCCCACCATCCCACACAAAGGCAAAATGGCGACAACCCTGAGAGGAGCTCACAGGCTCCTTTTAAGCACAGCAGAAAAGGAGTTCCTAGGGCAGTTAGGTCATTTTAGATATGACTGGGTCAAGCAAGTGGCAATCATTTTAGTGTGTTCTAATTGGCCAGGGCTAGTCAGGGGCTTGTCAAGTCTATAGTTTCCATTTTGGGGCAGGCCTTGATAAGTCCCAGGCTTTGTCCTTGAGCTGCTATGGAGGCTGGCTGATCTAGTATGTATAGACTGTTGGGGCTGGCTCTGTGGCCAGGCTTGGTGTGTCCCTGTTGTCAGGGACATCAGTAATTAATTGCCCTTTTTTGTGGCTTCCTCAGAAACTGTCTGTCCAATATCAAGAGACAGGAGTTAAGGCCTAGTTTTTAACTGAGTTTTTAAGGCAGGCTGTCATGATATTTGCCTGGCCCTCTCACTTTCAGACTCATTGATGCTGTTACAGAGTTCTAATCCACCAGGGAAAGACCATAGACTCGATTCAAAATATAATTATATGAATTTATCAATTACTGCTGGCAGACAACAGCCTTAAAGCCAGCTTAAAGGTGTATCATAAGATGAGACTGGAGGAAGGGTTCGTAAGGGTGGGCACTGCAATGATCTCATTTGTATGGAGTGTGTAGCTGAGTAAGAATCTGCTTTGACTACCCTCAACTGTGAGGAGCTGTCTCTCTCCCCATGTATACAGTGATAAAGGACTGTCTCACTCCCTGGTACACAGAGATACATGGGTTCACAAAAGCCAGAGCAATTGATTAGTTATCTCACAGTAGTTTTACAGTTTTGGGGAGAAGGGCAAGGAGTCAGAGTTTCTGGAGCTTATCTTTTAGGAATTTAGAGTCGGAGCATAGGACAAATGAGTCTTCCTTAGCTATCATTTTGAATTATGTGATCCTGGGCAAAGTGGCTTCTCTCTGAGCCTTGGTTATTCTAGCACCAAGATGATGATTCATCTTGCCAGGTTGTGCGTGGGTAAGGTGACCACTACAGCCTACCTGAGCCTTCAACACCATTGGGGGAGATAATTCAATGTCTGGGATCCCATTTGGAACTGTACATCTGAATTCTCCAAGGACTTTGCACACGATCTGGGTCAGGGCTCCATCCTAGCTCATTTGACTAAGGTGAGGTCACAACATAGGTGTTTTGTAAAATTGCTTTTGAATTGCTTTGACAACATTCCTGAAGAAACAACTTAAGGGTAAAAAGACTACTTTGGCTCAGAATAGGGTGGTATGCTGAGCAGTTCTGTCTGTGGCAGTGGGCGTGTTGCAGAGGCTGGTCACATCATAGTGGGCCAGGAAGCAGAAGAGGGAGGGAGGCAGGACTGGGGACAGGGTGTAATATTCCAAGTTACCCCCTCCCTGCTGCCACCTACTTCCACCACCTAGACCCTCACCTCCTAAAGGTTCCACAGCCTCCTCAAATAGTGCTATCAGTCAGGAGTAAGTGTTCAGTACACGAGCATTCCCCGACCCAGGCCATCGTCATGTGCAGCTAGGCTATTGACTGCTCCCTGAGGCGGAGGGTAACAGTCAATGGAAATGCACTGCTAGCAGCATCTTCCTTAACCAGGGATGGGATCCAGCCTTTCTAGTGTGCAGGAGGATGGAGCTAAGGCTGACCTCGGCCTCCTTCCGGAGTCACCTCCAGCAGGTTCTGTTTCAATGGTCAGGAGCTGAATGGAATAGGAGAGAGCACAATAAGGCACAGAGCCGCTCCACCCAGAGCCAGTGGACAGAAGGCTGTGCAGGAAAGCCTGGTGCATTCCAGCAAACCTCAAGGCAAAGTCCACAGAGGAAAGGCCACCCCCGTGTCAGCCTGCCGGGCCCTGGACTTTTCTCTCTCCCTTCTGCTCTACTTAGAGTGGCAGGTGCAAAGCTTACAAACCAGCCCTGACACGTAGGTTCATGTAGAACACACAAGTGCCTTAATTTCTGGGCTGTTACCGGGTGGAACAACTTTCAGTCAGTTAAAGTGACATGCAGCAGCTGACATTTGACAGCTCTCTTTGCAGGAGTGTCAAGAGTCAGTCATGCCACTTCGGGGCAGTTTCTTCCAGGGAGGAAGAAAAGCCACAGGCTTGTGACCTTGGGTGTTCACATCCTATTTCCCAAGAGGCTGGTACCCGCAGCCACAGGGTTCAGGGAGCCAGCCGTTCATATATTTGACATTTATGGATGCCAGGCACAGTTCTAGGTGGCCTATGGATTTTAATCCAATTAAGTTTGTACCCCAACCCACTGATCTTGGTACTGTTCTCATTGTTATTTTACGGAAAGGGAAACTGAGGCACAGAAAAATAGAAATCTCTCAAGATTCTGTAACTAATTAGTCTTAGAGCATGGACTTGACGGGGGTGGTTTGGCTTCTGGTCATTGCCCTGCATCCAAGGGTGATCACCTGTCTGCTGTTTCTACTCACACCCAAGGCAAGAGTGCGAGGCTCACAGATCCTGTGTGTGATGCCAAGTTTCCTAGGTGTAACTCAAGCCAACACTACCATTCAGTGACACCTTCTGCTTCCTGCCCTGGGAGCTACCTCTTCCTAGGTACCCAGAAGCACAGCATTGCCCCAGGCTATGGACTCCTTAGGGTTCTATGCTGGAGCATGGTGGCCGGGGGAGCCAGGCAGTGATCTCTAGATGGACTAACTTACACTGGACAAAGAAAAAGAAGAAATAAGAACGACTGCTAGGTTTTGGGTTAGTCTGAACTCAAGTTTTTTTTGTGAAGCTTGGGGCTGAGGTCCTTACCAATTTATTTCACCCCTACCCCCAAGATGCTGTGTGTGCTGCTTTTTTTTTTTTTTTTTTTGAGACAGGGTTTTTCTTGTGTAGCTTTGGAGCCTGTCCTGGAGCTCACTCTGTAGCCCAGGCTAGCCTCGAACTCACAGAGATCCACCTGCCTCTGCCTCTGAGTGCTGGGATTAAAGGCATGAGCCACCACTGCCTGGCTGTGTGTCTTAACTTTAAGGACATGACATCCTTCCTGTCCCCTGGAGAGCAGGAGGCCCTGGTGCTCCTGGGGAGGTATCATGGCTGAGTGAACCCCTGGCTGCTGCCTGTGTCCATGATGTTTCCTTTGGGCACAGCTGTCATTCATGTTGTCAAGTCATTTGTGCCACAATGTCAGAGTCAAATGTGACAGAGACCACATGACACCAGCTGAAATGACCTTTCATGACAAACTGCTCTGGAAGATGGCAGAGCCACCTCTGGGTAGAGCCAGGCTGCCTTGATGCCAGAAATTCCGACATTGGGGTATCTGTGAGCAAGAAATGTGTGCCTTTTTGGGTAAAATCCCCAGTCTTCCTGGGGTTGGTTTATCACAGCGCTCATATTACTTGTCCTAAGACACAGTGCCTGGCCTGCAGTAAGCACAGGCTCTGTTTTGTTTAGGTGGCTGTAGTAAGACACCACGACGCAAAGCAGCTTGGGAGAAAGGGTTCTTCGAATACAGCCCAGGTTACAGTCCATCAGCATGCTTCTCCATTCACAGTTTGGGGCCCAGGCAATCAAATGGTACTGCCCACATGCAGGGTGGCCCTTTACAAGGCTTTCAGAGGAATGTTGAGTGTTTCCCGGGTCAGAGTCCAGCCTGAACTGAACACAGACTGCCGTCTTGGGAGGTTGGGACTTCACAGGCATTATGTGTGAGTGATGTCATATGGTTATTATGGCAGTGGTAGGTGGTTTTTGGATCTTAATGAACTGTCTCTTGGCTTAAAGCTGAAGATGAGAAAATCTGCTTTCTGTTGCCAAGATTGTGGGGGGTCCCTTAGAAGGCTGCTGTCTCTTGGGATTGGATGGGATTCTGATGAAAACATCTGTTCCCAACTGGACCTCAGAAAGGAAAGAGAGGAGCCAGAGTCAGAACCTGGCCACAGATGGCAGGTCAGCAGGTGGTGGATCTCACCCATTTCAAGAACCTGGTGGGTGGGCTGGACATGTGTGGTCGGCTCTGCTCACCACCTCCCACATCTCTACCCCTTACTGTGTTCTCGTCTACTCTGCGCCTTCTTGTGTGATGTGAGAAGTGTATTTGACTTTTTGTGCCTCGGTTTCTCCACCTGTAAAATAGAGACAAAAATACCATCGACTTCTCGTGTCCTGAGGGCAGCGACATGAGCTCTGCACATCACCTGACCCAGAGCGCCAGCTTGATGGCCAGGTCTGTCTTTGTAAGTGTGACATTATCAAAACAGACATGAATGCTACTTGTGACAAATAGGTTCTAAGATGAGGATGCAGTGAGTTATTAATCTAATAATTGCGGTTCCCACTTCCTGTGGCTCTCACAGGCTTTCCTGGAAGGGCTTGACAGAGGTAGTGAGGAGACATTCATTCCATTACTTCGCTTCTACTTCCTTGCTGTGTGACTTTGGGTCAGCCCCTCACCTCTCTATGCCTCAGAAGTTGTGAAGTGGGAATCTTCACATGACCATGTACTCAGCACAAGGTTAGGGTGAAGGACGTGTTTCCTGTTCTAGTATCCTGTTCCGTCAGGCAGCTGGGCAAACACACTGGTCAGTCCAGAAAAGTCTAAGAGGAGTCAGACAGGTTGGGATCTGACAGGAAACCTGAAGCAGGACCGGGAATAGGAAGAGGGGAGGGAGACTTCCGGGAAACAGCCCTTAAGGAGGACCTCCGGCTCATCAGTGACCCTGCATATGCACGGATCTGAGAGTGAGTGCCTCCTTAAACTCACGTGCTGGGCGGAGACTGATTGCTTTCTAGGTCCCCCCCCCCAAGAAGCCACGCCCATGTCCCAGCGATTTGACCTGAGTGCAGACCCCATGGCAGCCACCACCAGTAGCAGCAGAGAGTGTGTGGAGTGGTGTGTGTGCAGAGAGAATGCAACACTGCCAGGCACTGTTTTAGTTTTTGTACAGAGTGTGAGTGTGCTGAGCCCATTCCCTCCAGGCCACCTACCCTCCCTTCTTCCCGCCCCCAGTCCTCTCTGTCCCCTGGGGAAGTTCACTGCTACTCTCATGTCATATGTGTCTATAGAAAATCTAGCAATCACAAGTGAGGAGAAAATACGACATCTGTCTTTCTGAGACTGGCTTAATTTGCTTCATATGGTGGGTCCAGTTGTGTCTAGTTTCCTACAGACGCTATAACTTTGTTCTTTCATGGCTAAAAGAACTCTCTTGTGACTTCTGACACCCAGGGACAGTCTCCTTCCGTGGACCTTCCCTCCCAGTCCGCTGAGCAGCTGACCTTGCAGCGGGTAGAACTGGGCTCCCAGTCTGTGGATTGACAGGTCTCTGACAGGTGTCCTGGGGTCTGGCCTGCGCGGCAGCTGCGGCCTTTGCTGTAATACTCTTTCAGTCTAATCTGAGAGCTGTCCCTTGGACCCTGGCTCACACAGGTGACAAGCCAGTGCATCGTGGAGGTTAGAAGCAGTCATTAGCCTCAGTCCTTTTGTTTGGAGACAGTCTCGATGTGTAGTTCAGACCCCCCTCAAATTCCCAATCCTCCTGCCTCAGCTTCCTGGGTATTGGGATTACAGGTCTGTGTCGTCACACCCACCTCCTGGAGTCTTGAGAGATGGCTAAGGCTGGTACACTGTGGTACACTGAAACTTCAACAAGCAGCTTCCCCGCCCCCCTGCTTTGGCCATCCGTCAAGGCACATGTACTTTCTCAGTTCTTGAAACAGACTGTGCATGTCTGGAAACAGCAGCAAGAAAAAGCTGTGTGGAAAGCTCAACATAGGACATCACCATGGCCAGATCTGATGTGTGTGCAGTGAGGGAGCAGAGTTGGGTCTTCTAATGGCCCTGCTGGGTCTCTTCCCTTGGGCAGTTTCTAATGAGTGAGTGTCCACTGTGAACCAGGGTCCCAAGGGTCTATGGTAGTAAAAACAACAGCAACAACAACAAAACAAAACAAAACAAAATAAACCCTGCAGTAGGAGCCAAGGAATTCACCAAGTTCAGTGAGACTTGCTCAGTGGGAGCTTAGAGTATGTTGGTAGGGCTGTAAGAGAAGAGCGTGAGCCCCGATCCTGGGGAGGAAGGGCTGGAACACTGAAAGTTTCTCAGACTGGCAGGCATTGTGCAGCCCTGTCAAAAACAACAAAACAAAACTTTTTTACCCAATGCTGGGCCACACCATGCTCAAGCGTTTCTGATATAAGGCACGGTAACAACACATACACATACACACACACACACATACACACACACACATACACACACACACACACACACACACACACACACCCCAGGGGAAACAGAGTTAACTGTGAGTCCTAACCCATAAGCAGATGGCCTTTTCGGCATTTAGGCAAGGTTTTCATTTCTGGAGCCAGCATTACTTCAGATTCCATTTCTTTTTTGGAGGGGGCGGGGGGGGGGTGGTGGTAGCATGGTGGGATGTAAAGTAGAATCTGCATTATTTCAAACTTTGAGCATACGGCGAGTCTTTATTTACATTTTTAAATACCTGATTTCTGTGCCCCATGGTCAGTTTGGGGGTCCCCTGACAAGACTGGGTGAGTAGGAAGGCTTTTGAGGGGTAATAAGTTTCTGCTTGAGTACTGGTCCTCCATGTTTGTGATGGGGGCTGCTATCAGAGGGGAGGGGAGGAGCCTCAGAAAGGCTCATCAGGTACGCCTTACACTTTCTGTGTAAGCATGAAGATCAGAGTTTGAATCCCTAGCACCCATGTGAAAAACGGCATGGCTGTGCATGCTCATGTGTCTGTGGGCTCAGCATTATGGAGCAGGGATGGGAAGATCCTGGGAGCTGGAAAGTCAGCCAGCCTGGCCTAGTGAGCTTATGGTTTAGTAATAATAATAATATTCTTATTAAAATAATAAGGCAGAGCATTGGCTGCTTTTCCAGAGGTCCTGAGTTCAATTCCCAGCAACCACATGGTGGCTCGCAGCCATCTATAGTGGGATCTATGCCCTGTTCTGGTGTGCAGGCATGCATGCAGGAATGCATGAAGATAGAGTATTCATACACATAAAATAAAAATAAATAACTAAAAAAATAATAATAAGGCAGAGAGCAATTGAAGAAGACACAAAATGTTCCTCTGGTGTCTACATTCATGTGCATTTTCCATACACAAATACACGGACACAAAAACCCAGGTGGCCCAGTGCTCTGCATTCTTAACAGTGACTTCATGAGACCTTGGTGTGGGCAGTAGGAACGCTGGGTGTGTGAGCTCCATGGAGGGTGTAGTTACTTGTTGCTGGAACAAGATATGTAACAGAATCAACTTGATAAAGGAAGGGCCTCCTTTGGCTCACTGTTTCAGAGAGTCTAGTCCATGGGCGCTCAGGCCCTGCTTGGCCAGAACATCGCAGTGGTGGAGCCCTTGGTGGAGGCCATTCTTCACATCACTACAGCCAGGAACCATAAGGGCAGAACAGCCTATGCTCACCCAGGGACCTACCTCCTCCAGCTGGATTTCACCTCCTGAAATATGTGGCATCTCCCAAGATGGTGCCACCAGTCGGGGACCAAACATGAGCCTGAGGCTTAAGGATATTCATTTCAGGGCAGCACAGAGGGGGGTTTATCTGGACAAGACAAAGACACAGATGTGGCTCTTTCGCAAAGGACCCTCCTAGGTGGCAGCAAGAACAGACTCATGGTCCTCAAGGCTTGGGATGTAGTGCATGGAACCTGAAACAGGCCTGCAACCATGCAGAGGATCCTTAGGACTACATGTCACCTCCCAAAAGGCAGGCGCCAAAGAGCATTGTACATCATAGC
>NW_023505073.1:0-53081 GCF_004664715.2 Peromyscus leucopus | reverse complement strand
TCTTGGGAACTGATCCCAGGTTCTATGCAAGAGCAGCAAGTGCTCTTAATTGCTGAGCCATCTTTCCAGGCCCCTTGCAGTGCATTTTTAGTGATGCAGTTCCTAAACATGACCTGTCCTTGCAAAGCTAAGGGTCGTGACCCATGCAAGGCCCTTCCTTAGGAACCCATTTGATCTGCTAATTTCCACATAGGTGGTGGTGTCTCTTGGGTCTGGAGAGAGGTCAAAGGCTTGGTAGTGAATCACAGAGAGCTGGATACTGGCCAGGGAGGTTTGCTTTTGCTACACACCTTGGAGAAGGAGCTGCTGCTGCTTGCTGTGCCTACGGCCCCCGTCCCCTGTGCAGCAGCTGTGTGTTACTGGCCAAAGGCAGCACTTGTCATCTTAGTTTCCTAGTGAGGCCAAGCTGGTGTCCTGTGGGTACAATAGGGACAAAGCTGTCTCAAGTCACTGTTGACTAGAGACTTTAGTCTCTCTCCATCATGGTAGCTCATGAGGGACCTTGTTGTAAGAAGCTCACATCAATGCAGGCAGCATCTGTCTAGCAGGAGGGCAGGAGGGGCCTATGCCAGCCAGCCAGCCAGCCACCAGTCTTTCTTAGCCTCATCTTGGAAGTGGCAGTCGGCACTTGGCCCCTGTCTGTTGCTTTGAGTCAGTCACCCAGCCTTGCCGGTATCTTAGAAGGATGGGGACTGTGCTGGTGAGTTTCGACTGCCAACTGGACACAACCCAGAGTGATCGGGGAAGAGAGTTTCAGTTGTCCAGATTAGCTTGGCCTGTGGGCGTGTCTGTGGGGGGATTGACTGTCCTCATGGTTGACATAGGGGGACTGAACCCCTGGGTTTGGGGTCCTGGACTACATAAGAATAGAGAAGCCTGGCTGAGTACAAAGCAAGTCAGCCGCATGGGTGCATTCTTTTCTCTGCTCCCCACTGTGGATGTGATACGAGCAAGGGCCTGAGTTCCCGCCTTAACGTCCCCCTGTGATAGGCTGGAACATGGAACTCTAAGCCCAGCAAACCCTCTCCTTCCTGGTGTTGCCCTTTGTCAACATATTCGTCACAGCAACAGGACTGGATCTAGAACAGGGACTGTGGGAGGACCCAGGCACCGGCGCCCTCCTTGATTCCCTAGATGTTCTCCCTAGATTCGGGGAGTGGCCATGTCCGCACTCACAGCCTGCCCCGCATGTTTTATTGACGCAGAGTGTCTCTGACGGTGGGCGGGGCCAGCCAGACTTTGGACTGATGGAAACTCATGCTTCCAAGTGCTTCCATTGGGACACAGGGTCCTGGTAGCCCTGAGGTGTCCGCCTCTCCACAGAGAAGTGGCAAGGCTGTTCGCAGAGAGGGGCGCGAGACAGACTCTGGAATTCACAGGGCCATAGGATGCTGAATTCTAGAGAGAGTGGAGACACTCTAGGAAGCAGCCCTGACCTGCTGCTGCCTGGGTACCACCGAGGTCTAACAGCTCTGCTCTGTCCCCACAGGGAGGGCCCCTTCGTCTCCACCTTCTCCCATCCTTGTGTCAGCTAATATGAGTGGATTTCTTTTCGGCAGCTGAAGGGCCGTGGGAAATGGTCCTATTCGTTCCCTTTCTACCCCGCTCATTCTTTTTTTTTTGGTTTTTCAAGACAGGGTTTCTCTGTGTGGCTTTGCGCCTTTCCTGGAACTCACTTGGTAGCCCAGGCTGGCCTCAAACTCACAGAGATCCGACTGGCTCTGCCTCCCGAGTGCTGGGATTAAAGGCGTGCGCCACCACCGCCCGGCTTCCCGCTCATTCTTTAGCAGCTGTTCTCGAAATGGCCAGTGGCTGTTTGTAAGTCCCTCACTATGTCCCAGGTTCCCCGTGGCTTTATCTCAGGCATGCAACATAATGGCCCAACGAAGAAGGGGCCGGGTGCCACCCTGTTCCTCAGAGATGGCAAAGTGAGGCTCAGAGAGGTTAAGGAGCAGGCCAGAGGCAGCTCAGCTTGTCTGCGCTTGTAGGCTGGTTGGGTCCAGAAGCCTGGGTCTTTTGTTCTGTTGGGTTCTGGAACTTCCACCATGCCCTCTGTCTATTCTGAGGCTCACAGACACCCGCCACTGCTTCAGGGATTGTTGCTCCTCCCCACGCGTGCCACTCACAAGTCCTGGGAAGACGTAGGTCATGCCACAGGGAAGGAAAGCAGTCCATCCTGGCCGCAACGGAGCCCCTGACATTCCAGCGCCCCATCTCTGGTTATGTCTCATCTGTCTCTCTTTCCAACAATGCCTTGCTCTTTGGGAGTACTCAAGTGTATTTCCAGAATGTTATGCTTGGTATCACGGCAGGAGACTAGTAATTAGAGAAAGCGACATCAAGATAAACATACAAAAGAAGCCACATGATAGAGAAAGACCGGAAGCCCTTCCCTACCTGGGCTTCAGACAGCACACAGAGCATGTGCGAGAACAGCCTGTGCTGTACAAACACCACAGGGAGGTGAATGCCGTGTCCACACACTGTAGAGCATCACAGACTGTGGCCCAGGGCTTCCGTGGGCTTTTCCCTCAGCTCCAGATCTCGCCATTCTTGGGGGTATATTCCCTTTCTTAATGAACTAGCTCTATTTCTATTTTGAACTGCATGTCCCTGGTGCAACCATCTGCAATGTGACATGTGAACTCAGAAGCCCTGGTGGGTGCCTCTGGGACTCAGATCTGTGCCCGTAATAAATAATCTCAATCTCTCTCTCTCTCTCTCTCTCTCTCTCTCTCTCTCTCTCTCTCTCTCTGCAATTAAAATCCCAGGTAGCACTACTGGGTGCCATGGCATCCTATAGAATTGTGCTCAAATCCCTCTCTCCTCTGTGCTTTATGGACATGGCCTGGGGCTGGGCCCCAGACTCCCATTTTCCTCAACTGTAAAAACGGGAATGAGAAATCATAATCCACAGGGTTCTGGTGAGAAGCAAGGAAGCAAATGAAGGCCCAGGGCTATGCTTGGCGTGGAGGAGCGGGGCGCTCGGTCCTGCTTTTTATTGTCGTGGCTTCATTTGTCCCTGGAGTCGCAGCTCACGGGGGAAACCTTCAAGACCTGTTTCAGTGTAGGCTCCATAGGGACCTGGCAGTAGCTGCAGCCTGGAACACTCCTGACCCCCTGCCAGCTTCTCTCTGGGGATCTCCAGGCAGGATCTGAGCTGTGAGGCCTCTGCTTGTTGCTAGGTGCCGAGAAAACAAATACTATTTTAGAAACATTAATAATTGAGACGTTTTCGGCAGAGAATTGGCCGGTACTGGGGGAATTGAAAATTAAGACGAAGACACTACCTCCAGCGGACTCCCTGGTGAATAATTCATGTGGCCAGAGCCCACAGCAGCCTAGAGAAACAGAAACCCTCAGTGTCTGTCCTTCCTGCTCTGTCCCCGTATTTTCCTGACCTGTCATAGAGATGGAGCCCCGCCCTCTGGAGAAGGGGCAAGAGTAGGATTCTGCTGGAGTTTTTGATGCCATCTTGTGACTGCGTGATCTTTGAGGAATTCAGCTCCTCCATGAGCAGGGGCCCTGCTTGGCATCACCTTGGCACTGCTGAATCCTGTAGCCCCAAGTGGTGGAAGAGACCCAGAGCAGCCAGCCAGGCCAGCTTGGCTGCACAGCTTTTGTAAGACAGCTCTTTCGCTCTTGTTCTCATTTCTTCCCTAGTGCGCCTTCACTGCGGGCCTGCTCTGTGACCGTGACAGAGTCCGATGCCAGGGGACATCTACAGCTCAGGGTGCCTCTACTGACGAGGAATGCAAGCAGCAGACATGGCAAGAGCCTCCGACTCCAGCCTCAGGGTGGCTGGTGAGGATATACGGTGGACGGCGCTCCTGAACTGAACCCTGTCAGGGAGAGATGGTGTTTTTGCTGTTTTCCGTTGCTGTAACAGAATGCCCGAGACTGGGTGACTTACAGAGAAGAATGGTTTGTTCGGCTCTTTCTTCTGGAAACTGGGTGTCCGAGAGTGTGGTGTTGCGATCTGCTCTGCTTCTGGTGAGGCATCTAGGTCACAACTTGGTGGAAGAGGTGGAAGGGCCAGTGGGCAGGCCCTGCTGGCAAGGCAGGCTCTTGTGGAGAGCATCTGTCTCACGAAAGTCCCAAATGGGAACCTGGCTCGGAGAGAGAGAGGGCCTTAACCCTACACCAGGGACGGACACCTTCCCATCCCGGTCATTGGCATCAGATTTCAGCACGAGGTCTGCAGGGACACACCACATCTGAACCAGAGCATATGGGTGGCTGGAAAGGGAGGGGAGGCCTTTTCCATCAGAAAAAGCACTGTTAAAAAAAGAGCCCCATAAGAAAGAAAGAAAGAAAGGTCCTCTGCCCAGACTGTGTGGAGGGCAGTGACATGTGTGGTGAGCTGGACAGAGGCTGGTTGTGGGAGGGCGTCGAGGGTTAGAGTGTTTGTATTTGGACTTTTCATGGAGGGCCATGGGAGCTAATGGAGGCTTAAGCAAGAGTTACCATGGTGATTAGTTTGATGTCCGCACTAGGGAGGAAGGGAACACCACAGCCCTTGTCTTGTGGTGAGAACTCTCAGGTTGGTTTCCATTCTTGCATCTATGGCTGACTCTGTTCTTTTCAAAGACAAGCCTTCCTCCATTTCTCAAGTCTACCAGCCTCACATTTCTTTCTGTTCCTTCATCATTTTGTTTTCTGTGTTAGGAAAAAGTGAGGGGCTTCAGAGGTCACCTATGCCGAGTGGCCTGTTCAAGATGATCATTCCTGCAGGCCGAGTGGCAATATATATATATATATATATATAATATATATATATATATAATGTATAATATATTATATATGTATAATATATATAAATACATACATACATATGCATACATACACATATACCACACACATATATATACCATGAAAGTAGGAGTGCTGTGTGGGAGAAGAGGAGTCTAAAGGGAGGCATATAGCTTCAGTTGTTTTAAACAAACATTGAACCGTTCAGCAATTCAGAAAACGGAATCTAGAAAGAGCTATCAATCTGTCAATCCTGTCCGTGTCCGGGCTGTCCATGTGCATCCCTGGTGGAAACAGCCTGTCTTCCCCCTTCCTCGCTCCAGGATGGTCAAGGTCCCGTTCCCTGGGGTGCCCTGCTTTTTCAAGAGTGACACCATACTATGGATATCACTGTTTACCCACCTGTCCTTTCTGTAGACCAGCTTTGGGACTCTGAGGCCTCCAGGCCAAGGAAACACGAGTATGTTGTAGTCTCAGCCCCAGGAGGCTGGCAGTGTGGCTCTTCAGTGAAATCTCCTATGAGAAGGAGGACACGAGTCACGAATCTGGGGCCATAAGCAGCCAAGGGCAGACTCACTCTTACCATGCTGTCTGCATGGGCTGAGCATCCCCTGCCCCTCCCACCCCACACTGCCTGGCGAGGCTCAGTCAGGTGGGCTGAATGCTGCCATTCCTCTTCAAGGTCCGGCTTCCTCATTTAGGAAATGTCCATGCCATCCACTTGGTTGCAGACTCCGAGGTGGAGGTGAACAAGCCATGCTGGGAGGCATCTCCGAGATCACCCCGAGCTGGGTTCCACTGTAACAGTGGCTGCCCTTGGCTGACCAAGGGCTCTGTCCAAGCTGTTCTGTCTAGTGACTGTAGGAGGCAGGGCTGCCACTTCATTGTATGGATCAAAAAGACTGCCGAGAACATAGGGAAAAGGGGCCAGCTAAAGAAACCCACCAGAGCTAGTGAAAGAAACCCACGCTAGCCATGAAAGAAACACTTTAGCCCCAACCCAGAATCAAAGAAACACGCCCTGACCCTGAAACCAGTGCCAAAGAAACATACTTTGTCCCTAGAATCAGAGCCAGTGAAAGAAATACACCCTGGCTCGGCAATTAGAGCCAAAAGGCTGAAAAAGACCAGTGAAGAAACACAGTTTGGCCCTGAAATCAGAGCTATCTCTGCTCCTGACCAATGAAACTAACCAATCCTGAGCAGAAAATCTTCTCCCTGGGAAAACTCCACCCCCAAGAAGCTCTATTCAGTTGTGGGCTGTGCTTTCCTACCCTAGCCACTCTCTTGGACTCCTCCTTCCCAAATAAATCTCTTTCTCAAAAGAGGGTGAAGATCTTCATTCTCCGGGGCAGAGTAGAAGAACCTTGCTGAGACGTCCCTTAGGGAGACTGAGCAGAAAAAAAACTTGCTGAGAAATTCCTTAGGGAGGCTGAGCAGACAAAAAGTAACACCTTTTCACTGGGGCCAGAAGAGATTGCTACATTTCTGCGGGGGGTTTCCTTTAGCAGAGTGAAGCGAAAGAAGCAACATTTTGAGCCGGGGAGAAGCAGCAGAGCTTTGCTGGGAAGCCCTCTTACCGGGGTGGGGTGAGGGTGGGGTGGGGGTGGGGTGGGGGGTGGACAGAGCAAAGCTCAGCTGTAAGGACTCTTTAGGAGAGGAGTGGGATTGCTATATCTGCAAGGAGAACACTCCCACTGCACCCCAGCTTCAGGTATGGCCTGACACCCCAACAAGTCAGGATACCTCTCCTCCAGGGCTGAGCTGTCCTGTGGCTCTGCCCTCCAGAGTTGTCCTATTGCTGCTGTAGGTATAGGCTGGCTTCCCGACAAGCCAGGATACATTTCCCTCCAGGGCTGAATTGTCCTATTGCGGCTCCAGCCTCCAGAGATGTCCTATTATGGCTCTAGGTATAGCCTGGCTTCCTGATAAGTCAGGATAACCTTTCCCTCCAGGGCTGAGCTGTCCTATTGCGGCTGCAGCCTCCAGAGCTGTCCTATTGTGGCTTCCTGATAAGTCAGGATACCTTTCCCTCTAGAGCTGTAACACTCATAGAGAACACATACTTCCAGGCACACAGCTCATGTGTGGCAGTTCTGAGACTATGTGCCTAAAGATTCTCTACCCAGGTCTGTTTTCCTGGCTGCTGTGAACTCCAGGATTGGGACTCAGCACCCTTTGCTTACACTGGCTGCTGTGTTGTGTGTGAAAGATTTTCACCAGAAGAAAAGGATTCCAGACAGGCTTTCACAGATGGATTTGATGGTCCTTTGAGTAGACCATGTGGTCCGAAGAGCCACATCAGCCTATCTTTACACCTGTCATCTTGCAACCTGAGGATGTTATCCAGCTACTAGACCTGGTGGTGATGCTTTTTAACTTCTTCCGTCTCTCTGATCACCCTGGGCATTTCAAGAATTAATGGGGTGAACCAACAACAAAACCAAAAAATAACAGTTATTAACAATCACTGTCATAAAAATCTCCTAATAGCAATGGACTTAAGTCGCCTATAAAAAGACACAGGCTGACAAAATGGAGACGGAGACAGGATCCATCCTTCTCGGCATACATGAAACGCACCTCAATTATAAAGACAGACATTACCTCAGAGTAAAGGGTTGGAAAAAGATTTCCCAATCAAATGAACCTAAGAAACAAGCTGGTGTAGCTACCCTAATATCTAATAAAATAGACCTCAAATTAAAATTAATAAAAAGAGATGGAGAAGGACATTTCATATTCATCATAGGAAAAAAATCCATCAATGAAGTCTCAATTCTGAACATTTATGCCCCAAATACAAGGGCACCCACGTTTGTAAAAGAAACATTACTAAAGCTCAAATCACACATCAAACCCCACACACTAATAGTGGGAGACTTCAACACCCCACTCTCACCAATGGACAGGGTCAGCCAGACAGAAATTTAACAGAGAAATAAGGGAAATAACAGATGTTATGACTCAAATGAACTTACCAGACATCTATAGAACATTTCACTCAAACACAGAAGAGTATACCTTCTTCTCAGCACCTCATGGAACCCTCTCTAAAATTGACCACATGCTTGTCACAAAGCAAATCTCAACCGACATAAAAAATTTGGAATAACCCCCTGTACTTATTGGATCATTTATGGCTTAAAGTTAGAATTCAATAACAATACAAAATGCAGAAAGCCTACAATTTCATGGAAACAATCAACTGAACCACCACTGAATCAAGGAAGAAATAAAGAAATTAAAGACTTTTTAAAATTCAATGAAAATGAGTGTACAACATACCCAAACTTATGTGACACTATGAAAGCAGTGCTAAGAGGAAAGTTCAAAGCACTAACTGTCTACATAAAGAAGATGAAGAAATCTCACTAGTGACTTAACAGCACAACTGAAAGCTCTAGAAAAAAATGAGGAGTAGATAACAGGAAATAATCTGAGAGTTGAAATCAATAAAATAGAAACAAAAGAACAATACAAAGTATCAATGAAACAAAGAGTTGGTTCTTTGAGAAATCAACAAGGTGACAAACCCTTATCCAAACTAACTAAAAGCAGAGAGAGATTATCCAAACTAACAAAATCAGAAATGAAAAGGGGACATAAAACAGACATTGAGGAAATCCAGAGAATCATTAGGTCATACTTCAAAAACCTGTTCTCCACAAAATTGGGAAATGTAAAGAAATGGACAATTTCCTGGATAGGTACCACATACCAAAATTAAATCAAGACCAGATAAACAATTTAAATAGACCTAAAACTCTAAGATAATAGAAACAGTCATTAAAAGTCTCCCAACCACAAAAAGCCCAGGACCAGAAAGGTTCAGTGCAGAATTTTACCAGAATTTCAAAGAAGAGCTAATTCCAATACTCTCAAATTGTTTCACACAAATAGAAACAGAAGGAACATTGCCAAAAATCTTTTTATGAAGCTACAGTTACTCTGGTACCCAAACCACACAAAGATGCAACAAAGAAAGAGAATTACAGACCATATTCCTTCAAGAACATTGATGTGAAAATACTCAATAAAATACTGGCAAACCGAATCCAAGGAACACATAAAAAATTGTCCACCATGATCAAGTAGGCTTCATTCCAGAGTTGCAGGGATGGTTCAACATATGAAAATCTGTCAATGTAATCCATCACATAAAACAAACTGAAAGAAAAAAACCCCACATGATCATCTCATTAGATACTGAAAAAGTTTAACAAAATCCAACACCCCTTCATGATAAAGGCCTCAGAGAGATCAGGGATACAAGGGACATACTAAACATAATAAAAGCAAGCCAGTAGCCAACATCAAATTAAGTGGAGAGAAATTCAAAGCGATTCTACTAAAATCAAGAACAAGACAAAACTGTCCACTCTCTCCATATCCATTCAATATAGTACTCGAAGTTCTAGCTAGAGCAATAAGACCAAAAGGAGATCAAGTGGATACAAATTAGAAAGGAAGAAGTCAAGTTTTCACTATTTGCAGACAATATGATAGGGTACATAAGTGACCCCCAAAATTCTACCAGGGAACTCCTACAGCTGATAAATACCTTCAGTAATGTGGCTGGATACAAGATTAACAAAACAAAACAAAACAAAACAAAACAACAACAAAAAAGCAGCCCTCCCATATACAAAAGATAAATGGGCTTAGAAAGAAATCAGAGAAACAACACCCTTTATGATAGCCACAAATAATATAAAATATCTTGGGTAACTCCAAACAAGTGAAAGACATGTATGACAATAACTTTAAGTCTTTGAAGAAAGAAATGGAAGAAGATATCAGAAAATGGAAAGATCTCCATGTTCACGTATAGGTTGAATTGACATCGTAAAAATGGCTATCTTACCAAAAGCGATCTACAGATTCAATGAAATCCCCATCAAAATTCCAACACAATTATTCACAGACCTTAAAAGGATGAATAACCTAACTATCATAGAGCCTTCATCCAGTAACTGATGGAAACAGATGCAGAGAGCCAATGGCCAAGCACCAGTTCAGTGGAAGAGAGGGAAGAGGGATTCTATGAACAAGGAGCATTAAGACCATGATGAGGAAAACTTACAGATACAACCGAATCACGCCAGTGGGAACTCACGAACTTTGGACCGACAACTGTGGAGCCTGCATGGGACTGGACTGGGCTCTCTGCATGGGTAAGACAGTTGTGTAGCTTGGTCTGTTTGAGGGCCCCCAACAGTGGCATGAGGATCTATCCCTGGTTCAAGAACTGGCTTTTTGGAACCTATTTCCTATGGTGGGATGCCTCGCTCAGCCTTGATGTAACGAGGAGGAGCTTGGTCCTGCCTCGACTTGATATGGCATGCTTTGTTGACTTCCATGGGAAGCCTTACCCTTTCTGAGGAGTGGATGGGGGCGGGTAGAAAGGAGGTGGAGGAGGGAAAGAGAGGAGAGGAGGGAGGGAAAACAGGTTGGTATGTAAAATAAATTTAAAAAATAATTAAAAAAAGAATTAAGAAGTGATTACAGTTTGACCAATTCTCATTGGATAGACTTTTCAATGCTTAGCTCCAGATGGTTCATTCCAGAGTGTTTATTAAGCACCTGCTGGATGCAAGGCATTGCTATCAGTGCTGAGGACACAATGTCACACCTGCTGGGAACAGTGCTAGTATAGGTTCTGGGGATACAACCACGACCATGCACAGTCCCTCATGGCGTTAAAGGTTCACTGGGGAGGCAAATTTGTCACCTCACAGCTCTGAGAGTACATACAGGCAAACGAGTTGGATATAGGCTTGGGGAGGAAACCTTTGCAGGGCAGAGATACCCGAGTTGAGTTCTGAAGGAAAGCATAGGAAGTGACCAGGGAGAGGGAGCAGTGCATACCCAAGTTAGGAACATTGGTACTGGCAACAGCCCTGGGGTGGGGTGTGTGCAGCTGAGGAAGTTCCACAGAGAGGGAGTTGAGACCACAACAGTCAGAAGGACAGACCTTTGGTAGTCATGATGAGAATTCTATCCTGAAGCGGTCACATCAGCGTCAGCTTTGTAATGGTGTTGCACACCCACATCTTCTGCAGCTCAGAATCCTGCAAGTTGGCACGATGGCTGGGCTCTGCTGGTGGTGTTCTGGTCTGCCTGTATGGTGATATTTTAATTGTACTGAAATGCGATTTTATTTGTATGTTAATAAATAAAGTTGCCTGGGGGTCAGAGCTAATAGCAAGCCATAGCAGAGCTGGGCGTTCGTGGCGCACACCTTTAAATCCAGCACTTGGTAGGCAGAGCTAAGGTAGATCTCTGTATGTTCAAGGATACAGCCAGCATTGGAGACACACGCCTTTAATTTTAATACCATAGAAAGACCTGGAGGGCTGTACATACAGGCAGTGATGAGGCAGTCATGTGTTTGGGTTTACCACCAATGAGAAGGCAGAACAGTAAGACTAATATAAAGACAAACAGACAGGAAGTAGCTTTTTTCGGAGAGGTCTCTTGGCTGAAGAGGCTAACTGCAGCAGGTGGGTAAGGCTCTTAGCCTCTGATCTCTTGGCTTCTTCTTTTGCATTGGTTCTGTGTTTCTTATTTAATAAGACGGTTGGATACATCTACATGCCTGGGGCTCAGCTCACCTACATTAGGCTTGTCCATGTGGTCACCATCCTGGTCCCATCTGAAGTGTGATGGAGCCGTAGAGCTGGAAGGAACGGACTCCTGGGGATTTGGAGCTACAGCATCACCTTGGGCTTGGTATGGCCAAGGCTGCTGGTGGCTCTTAGATACCCCTTCTTGGGATAGTTGCTCTTGACAGGATGGGGAACATTTCAACCTTCGTATTGGTAATTGTTTTTTTGTGTTACTATGACCCCATACTTGGCTGGGGGAAAGGTTTATTTGGCTCATGATTGTGGAGCATTTGGTCCATCATGGTTGGGAAGGCAGTACAGGGTGGCTCCATCTGTGCTGATGGGAGTGGAGTGGCGTGGGCTGTTCACATCATGGTTAATTAGGAAGCAGAGGACACAGCTGGAACTCTGGGGTGGATAACCCTCAAAGGCCTACCCCTAATGACTAAACTTCTACCAGCCAGAACCTACTTCCTAAAGGCCCCACAGCCTTTTAGTATGTTAGCTCACGCCGAGGACAGAACATTTAACACAGGAACCCGAGGGAGTATACAGATTCACACCACAGACACTCACACTCAGGGCATTGCATATCAAAGGCTGGAGCTGGGCAGGCTCTATGAAGTGGTGTCTCACTCCAGAAGTCCCAGTGAGTTGGAGCTGAGGCAGTCTTAGGCCAGACCCAGTTACATGCCCTCTTCCCCTCCCCGCCAGTCTTCCCTCCTCACTTGCCTCCTTGGGATACAGCGCTGGATAGCTCCCACAAGAGTCCCCAGCTCAAGCCAGCTTTTGGAGGATGCAGGCTGAGACATTGTCCTGTCTACTCCCACCTGCACTGAGCTCCTGGCTCAGGAGGAGTTGAAGTGGGCGGAGCAATGAGGAACATGAATTCAGAGCGACAGGTACTCCCGGGCAAGGAAGAAAGGTAAAGTACCATCCAGGCTGCTGGCTGAGGCCAAGGTGAACTTAGGAAGGGAGGCCCTACACGAGCAGGCCTATGAGGTCTACTGGCTGGAGTCTGAGCGTCTCCTTAGTCTGCTGACCAGGAAGAAGTGGCAAACGGCTCTCTTCCCAGCTCAGGAACGAGCACCCCCGGCCACCCATTACTCTCAGTCCCACCGACATCCTCAATGCTGGAGATAGTGCGCAGGAAAGGAAAAATCACCTAGTTGATAAATAGGCCTCCCTTCAAGTGCCTGCCCTGTCCCTATGCTGGGGTGGGAGGGAGCCCCTCTGAGACATATCTGTTTGGGCACATGTGAGGAAGGAAGGAATGGCCTGATGTACGTGCATTCAGCACTATTTCACCTGGGGATCCTGAGCCACCTGTGAGGGCACACTGCACTCCAGGCCTGGAAGGTACAGCTTTTGTCTTTAGATTTGGTCCTTCATCTTCTGTCCCTCTTCCGTTCAGTGATGCTGAAGACATGGAAGTGGATGTTGGAGATGTGAGACATGGGGAGTCCTTTCTGGGGCTGCAAGCCCACATGTCTCAGGCAGGAAGGAGAGAGAGGTGCTGTGTTCAGAGTCCCTAAGAAACAAACCACACTCAGGCTCTGTACATGGGTGGCCGGCTGCCAGGGGACACCATTGTCT
Source organism: Peromyscus leucopus (assembly GCF_004664715.2). Lineage (NCBI taxonomy): Eukaryota > Metazoa > Chordata > Mammalia > Rodentia > Cricetidae > Peromyscus > Peromyscus leucopus. Next base: position 40,122 of record NW_023505073.1, on the reverse strand, counting down.
GCAAATGTCTTTAGAGCAGAGTGCCAGGGTAGAGAGCTTAATGGTTAAGAACATGGACTCCAGAGCTAGATTCTGTGTTCAAATCCCAGTTCCTCCACTTACACAGAGACATCTTATCTGTGTCTCAGCTCCCCATAGGTAAAGTGGATTAACAATGGTAGACTGCATAGGTTACCCTCATCTGTTGTCAAGGAAACCCCCAAACTCTAATACAGTGAGCAAATTGACATCAACTTTCAGAAAATGGGAAGTGAGGTGGACAGAGATGGAGAGTGGGGAGAGAAAGAGACAGGGGAGAGAGAAGGAGGTGGGGAGAGAACACACAGCAAGTAAAATAGGAGTTTAGATCCTAGTACCCTGACACTCTGGCACTGCAACACTGTGGGTTTGGAGACAGGAGGATTTCTCAGACTTGGAGGCAGGATTGGGTGGGGAAAGTCGTGGGCAGTTTTATTTGTTTGAGACAGAATCTTGCTATACATATATCCCAGGCTGACTTCAAACTCACAGTCCTTCTGCCTCTGCGGCCTCCTTGGGTAATAGTGTCACCACTCACTGGAAATTTTTCTTATAAAAAGCTACGCATTCACCACATTGTCCCAAACTCTGGTCCCCGGGCTGATGGGCTGATGCAGTGAACTGTACGGCCTCTGGTGACACAAAGTCCTGTGTCCAAATGTTCCTAGAGTTGAATCTCCAGACTAGGAGCAGTCTGGGGGCCTGCCAGCCCGAGGACCAATGCACTGTGCACCACCATTAGAGCTTGATTTTGGGTGGCTCACAGTGGGCAAGAAGGGCAAACCCAGAGGGACCTCCTACTGCATGGAATAGCCATGACCTGGTGCATATAGTAGACCGTCAGAACGCTGCTTGGTATTCCTACGGTGGGGGATGGAACTGATGCATGCGTTTGCAGCGGTCACAGCTGCACAGTAACCAGGGTGGGTTTTGCTGCATGTAAGTTACGGCAGACAGAGGGAACAGCATGTGCAAAGGCAACAGGGGTGGAGCTGTGACTCAGGGGTGGGACAGGATGGGAGGTGATGGTGTGAGGAGTGGCCAGGAGGGGGGCGATCTTCAGAAAGATCACAGTGTCTTCTTAGGTCCCTCCCTCCCTCTCATTTGAATTTGTGAGCAAAATGTAAAGCCCAGGAGACTGTCTTCAGACTCCTGTCTTCTCTGTATAGGACGCACACTCTTCATTTTGACCCCCTCCCCCACTCCCTCCCAGTTACCTCCCTGGCCCTGGCTGGTGTGTGTGTTTTTTCCAGAGTTACAGGCATGGGAAGAAGGAGATCCAGGGAAGCCACATTCCCCAGTCCTGGCTTGAACACAGACACCATCTGGTGCTGTCATTTAGATTTTGAGTGTCCCCCCACCCCGAAGGCTTAGCATCAGGCACTGTTAGGAGGTAGTTGCACCTCTAGACCCTCCTAGAGGGTGATACTGGAGTCACAGCTCCTTCTCCTCTCTTTCTTGGCCGCAATGCTGTGAACAGGCCTCCCCGCCACATGCTTTCCCATAATGTGCTGCCAGAGGCTCAAAGAGGCGGGGCCAAGAGACCTCGGACTGGACACTCCGGAACCAGCTGCCTCCACAAGCCTTGTCTCTAAGCTGATTGTTACAGGTGTTTGCCATCAACATGAGGATGGCACTGCCTGGGGACTTTAAAAACAACTGACTCACAGTCCACAGAGTAGGGCAGCCCAGCCTGGGCACCTGGAGTTTTAAATGTTCCCCAGCAATGCTGATGAACAGGTGTAGGGGACCCATGGGTGTAGAGGACTCACGGGTATAGGGGACCCACAGGTGTAGGGGAAGATGAAGCTATGGGCTGGGTATCTCAGTGGATAGAAGAGGTGTCAGGGACTGTGGGACGGTTGGGTGTGCGGACACATCTGTGGTGAGGGACACGCAAGGTTGTTAGAGGAAAGGACTAGGCTTGGTCTTGGTGCCTAAGAAGCCTGTGGCTTCCATGATGAGATACAGTGTGCTGTAGCGTCCCACAGTTCCATCTCAATCTGTGTGCTCATCTTTCTAAGGGGGGAGGGGTGACCAAGCCTCCCTCAGAGCTAGGCATGCAGAAGACAGGGGCTCAGTGCTGCAGTTGAGTCTCTGTGACCCCTCAACACGTATGTGTGTGTGCATATGCATGTGTTTGCGTGTGTATGTGGTACATGTGTAGGCGTTATGTTCATGTGGGTTTGCATGAGTGTGTGGGCCAGAGGTTGATGTGGGGTATCTTCCTCAAGATCTCTCATTGGATCGGGAGCTTACTGGCAGGCAGAGTGGCTGGCCAGTAAGCCTCAAGGATCCTCTTGTCCCCGTCTCCCCAGGACTAGGATTACAGGTGTGTACCACCTCAGCAGGTTTTTTCTTTTTCTTTCTTTTCTTTTCTTTCTTTCTTTCTTTTTTTTTTAAACACGGATTCTGGGATCAAGCTCGGGTCTCTGTGCTCGTACAACAGCGCTTTGCCGGCTAAGCCTTCTCTCCAGCTCCTGACTCCTATGTTGAAATGCAATCTCCCACCCCTCTGGGGCTGGGAGATAACAGGAGGCCTTTGAATCACAGGGGTGAAGCCCTCATGAATGGGATCAGCATCTTGGTGAAAAATGTCACAGACAGTGTCCTTGCCCTTCCTCCCTGTGACATTACAGGGTAAAGGTCGCCATCTATGATCAAGTGGCCCCTCCTGTCAGTGCCTTGGACCTTAGACTTGAAGTCTGTGGGAAACCGTGTCTCGGAAAATGTATTTTACTCCAGGCATTTTACTGGAGTGGCAGCGGTCTGACTCACAGCCAAAGGTGGTTCTTTGGTGAGTTTGGACTGCTTCCCCATAGTCCCCTAGGAAGACACACATAGACCCAAGCCCCCGTGGCCTTTCCAGACACTGTTTATTGTCTTTGGTGCCCCCTCAACTTTTCTTATGGTGCCTAGTGGATGTTTTGCCGCCTCTGGCCTCTTTGTGCACCCACCTGTTCCCCGGATCTACAAACTTAGCCCTGGAAAGGGTTCTACTGTTTCGAGAAGGAAGGCGGCCAGGACCTCAGGCCTCCTACCCATGTAGGCAGTGTTCATCCGTGGCCTGGAGTTCCCACCCCAGCAGTTCCTGGCAGGCTGGTCTCTGAGTCTATGTAGCAGTTACAATGATGACGTTGTGCTGCCGTAGGGAGTACACAGCTCCAAACCATCTGCACAAAGGGCTGCCCCTGGCTTCTCACGTTTGCTTTTCTAAGACCCACACAGGAACACAAACACTGCTCCGAGCCTTTGCTCCTGGATGGGATCTGAGGTGCAGCTGTCCAGAAAGAACTGGACACAGAAGTACAACTCTCCCATGGGTGGGTGATGCTCTTTGGGGACATGGGTTCTTTGACATCTCCTCTCACAAGTTCTGTCTAGACACCTGGCACTCCCAGCTGCTCCTGATGGTCCCCTAGATGGGCTGGGCTGCTGGGAGTCATGGGCGTTCTCCGTGGGCCGTGTCCCCAGGTTGGTGCTTCTGTGGGCCATGCCTGCTGTGGAAGCACATTGCAGAGCTCAGCAGGGACTGAGCTCCCCATGGTCCAACATCCCCATGCAGGGTCCTCATCCTTCCAGATGCTTGTGGTCCTGGGCCACTCCCAGCGTAGGCAGCCCTTGTTTCTTCAGAGCATGTGGTTGTTGTAGGTGTGTTCCTCGTTTATAATGGGTCCATCATGGAAGGTTCCACTTTCTAATGGTTCTTAAGACAGTTGTCAGTTGCCACTACTGATCTTGGTGCCGATGGTTTTGCTGGATCTTGTGGATAACCTGTGCCGAGGTTCATGGTAGTGGATGCTCTTCCCATAGGTGGTTTTGATACAGATGGCCCAGCATGGACGGTTGGTTCTTGCTCCAGCTCTCCTTACAACAGCTTTCTATATAGATGGTCACATCGCCTACTTCTCAGCAGATGGTGTTGTGTGTGACCTGTCTGCTGATGGTCGTTGCTATAGAAGACACAGCAGCTACTTCTTTGGTTTTTCCTATATTGCCAGTGAACATCCCAGGTGAATCCGGGCTTGTCGGGTCCTCGTGTTTAGATGTTAGCAGGAGCTGAGGAGTCGCCTCATAAAGGTATGGGCTCCTGGGCGGGCTGCTCAGCCTGGGGGGGCTGGCTGCTGCTTCCCTCTGGGTCCTTGGCCTTGCCTTCCTGGAGCTCTGTGTTGCTCCTCGGCTCCCCCTGCTCACTGCAGTCCACCCGGATGGTCTGGTTACTGGTGGCCTTGCTGGAGGCCTTGATGTTGGTGGAGCTGAGAAGCCCGCTGCTCACCTGGTAGGACAGGAAGCTGCTGCCTGGGCTCAGGAAGCTCATGCTGCTCAGGCTGCTGATTTTGCCGCTGGGCAGGCTGGCGTCACTTTTCCCCTCCAGCCTGCTGGGTGTCCTGGCCTTGACTGTTCAGCCTTTGGATCTTGAACGCACTGGGGGAGGTGGGAGAGGAGGTGATGAAGAGCTCACTGCTCTGGGTGCCGTCCGCGTGGGTAGGGAGCTGCTTAGTCAGCCTCCCAATTTGCTTGAGGTTAACTAGGCTGGCCCGGCTGCTCTCCTCGTCAGCTGCATAGCCACTGCTCGACAGGGTGGAGATGCTGCATGCCTCTGGCTGGAGGTGCTGTGTGCTCTTCTTGAGGCTCTCAATGCTGTGGGGTGTTCCCAAGGCGCTGTAGACAATTGTTAGGGGCTTCCGAACGACTGCTGCATGGCTGGACCCCACATGTGGCTGGAGCTCTAGGCTGGGTAATGATGGGCTTGGCCTTTGCTCTTGAGCATTCCAGACAGAAGACCCCCCTTTTTCCGCCTTAATGGCAGGGAGCAGTGGGATTGGTTTATCCAGGAGGGGCCCTGGAGGCCTCTGAATGTTGCTTGTGGCCTGTCTGGGAGGAGGTGGCTTAGTGTTTGTTCTCATTGGCCAGCTTGGTTCCCATGGTGATGGCACCTGTGAGGCGGGGGTGGGAGGGGCAGAGTGGAGGGTGGGAGGGAGAACAATGCCTCTCTGACAGCAGGTAGTCACATCAGTGACAATGATCAGCTTGGGCAGAAAAGGGGTTCATGGGCATGGTACTAATCATTGTGACAGAAGACCCCAGAGAAGCCGAAGGATTTGGTTCACTGTTTGTGGGGGTTTCAGTCCATCATGATAGCTGGTACATAGAGGCAGGGAGCACACCTGAGCTGTGGGCTTTATCCTTTTCCTCTTTATGTCCTTCAGACACCCAAGGGATGTGCTGACACTGAGGGGCGACTTCCTCCAGGGAAACATATGTGCAGACACACATAGGATGTCATTGATATCCTAGGTGCTTCGCCATTGAGAAGACTAGTGAGCGGGAACGCCTTTCAGGGAGAATTCCTGAGGGCCTGAGAGCCTGCTTTGCCAGCCTCTGTCTCCTTGCTGAAGGGTTATGAGGACTGTAGAGAGTTCAGTCAGGTTGAACTCCCAATTCTTTGCCAGCTCTCCAAGGTCCTGCTGAGTCAGGGTCTCCCAGTCTTCTCACAGCAATTCCTTGCTTGTTCTCATGCTCCAGCCACGCTGCTCACTTCTTTCTTTCTCCTGAAAATTCTTGTCTAAAGAGATGGCTCAGCGAGTGAGAGCACTTCCTGTACAAGTATGAGGACTTTAGTAAAAGGTTGGGTGTGGCCATGGGGAGCCTGTAATCCCAGTGGTGTGGGGAGTGGAGACAGGAGGAGGCTGGGCTTGGATGGCCACCAGCCTGGCTTCAAGTTCAGAGAGAGACCCTGTCTCTAAGGTGCAGGGTTACAGAGCAGGACATGGAGAGGTACAGAGCAGGGCATGGAGAGTTACAGAGCAGGGCATGGAGAGTTACAGAGCAGGACATGGAGAGTTACAGAGCAGGGCATGGAGAGTTATAGAGCAGCGCATGGAGAGTTACGGAGCAGGGCATGGAGAGGTACAGAGCAGGACATGGAGAGTTACAGAGCAGGGCATGGAGAGTTACGGAGCAGGGCATGGAGAGTTACGGAGCAGGGCATGGAGAGGTACAGAGCAGCGCATGGAGAGTTACGGAGCAGGACATGGAGAGTTACAGAGCAGGAAACTTGATGTCCTCTTTTGGCTTCTCCCCCTGACACACATCCACACATACTGTACATACATATATAGTATTTATTGGAATATAGATTACGTGTAATGTTGGGTTTCAAGCATGTCATCTATTTGACCACACCCTTACTCCTCCCTTCCCCCCCATCACCTCTGCACTCCTGCTGGCCTCCTTCCTTCCCTCGGCTCCCTTCTACTTCCATGTAGTATTATACACACATACATACACAAAAAGTTTCATGTATACATATAACATTTTATGTATGTCTAAAAGTCTAGGATCTACAGAAGAGAGAAAATACACTATTTGTCTTTCTGAGCCTGGCTTATTTTGTTTCCTATAATGACCTCTGGTTGCAAACAGTACAACTTCACTCTTCATGGCTGAACTTCACTCTGCATATATATCAATGTAGCAGGATTCTTAAAAGTTCTTATTAATAAAATCAAACCTGAGGCGAGTTATTGGGGTCCATGCTGGTAGATCAGAGAGACAGAACAAGCCACAGCTAACCTCACCTGGTCAACTTCTCAGCTGGCCTTGTTTCCTCAGACTGGAAGCTTCTGTGTCCTCATCCCAATGGCTCTCAGCTGAACTGTGCTGCTGGAAAGCCTGAAGCTTAACCAGCCAAATGCTTCTAGTTTCTGGTCCTTACGCCTTATATACCTTTCTGCTTTCTACCATCACTCCCTAGGATTAAAAGCTTGCTTCCTGGGATTAAAGGCGTGAGTCACCATGCCTGGCTGTTTCCAATGTGGCCTTGAACTCACAGAGATCCAGATGGATTTCTGTCTCTGGAATGCGAGTATTAAAGGCGTGTGCTATCACTGCCTAACTAGTGGCTTTTCTGTTCTCTGACCCCAGATAAGTTTATTAAGGTACACAATATTTTGGGGAACATAATACCACCACATATCAATATCACGTTTTCTTTATCTCCTTATCTCCTGGTGGGCATCCAGGCTGATTCTATAGTTTGGCCATTGTGGGGAGTGCTGAAGTAAATACGAATGTGCAGGTGTCCATGATGCATGTCAAACTATGCCGAAATTCCATGTCACTCCAGTCAGAATGGCCATCACGAAGAAAAAAAAAAAACATGCTGTCAGAGATATGGGGACAAGGGGACCTTCATATACTGCAAAAAGTATGGCGGTATCCCAGTAGAGTGTTTGCTTAGTGGGATTCCCTGGCTTTGATGGCAACACCACATGAAGAGCTGACTACCCGCACCCAGTTATAGCCTGTCTCCCTCACAGCACTCAAAAAGAACCAAGTTCTTCTCTGCCCTGGGACAGGCCTCTCCAGATAGCAAAGCCCTAATGGAGAATGGTTACAGGTTGGACAAGTGACCACGGTCACTTCACAATGCAAATTGGGAATGCAAATTTGCCAGCCATTGTAGAAAACCAGCCATTCCTTAAAAAGCAAAACCAAAACACTAAAAACAGAACTCCGTATGACCCTGCTATACCATTTCCTATGTCAAGCCCTTCCCTGCTCCAGGGTGCACTGGCCATCCCTATTGCTCCCTGGGTTTCTTTTTGCTCCCTCTCTTCCTGGCTTTAGACTGAGCAGCCCCCTTCCAGGAAATCTCTTTCAACTTTCCAGGAAGAGTTCTTAGAGGCCCTAGCATTCTTTACACCACTTCCTAATTTATATTCCCGTGACACGATGAACCGTACATTGTTATTCATGGCCGGTTCCTTCTGTAATGTAATGGTTCTGAGGAGGCAGCACCTGCCATCAAGGACACACAGTGGGATGATTATTAGTGGGCATTCATAGTTCTTTATTGAGTAACTGATTGGATTAAGAAATACATTGAAGGAATTGGGACAGTCATTAGGTGTTGAGGAGGAAGAGGGTTTGAGAGAGAGGTGACAAGGGGCCCTCCTTCAGGTGAGGACATTATCTCCCCAGCAGGCAGCATGGGCAGGGTCTGAAGTAAAATCCTCAGACTGTACAGAGAGCAGCTTTGCCCTGTCAAGGCTCTGTGCTGGCTAGTTTTATGTCAACCTGACACCAGCTAGAGTCATCTGAAGGTGGGAACCTCAGTTGAGAAAATGCCTCCATAAGATCGGGCTGTAAGCAAGCCTGTAGAGCATTCTCTTAATTAGTGATGAATGTGGGAGGGCCCAGGCCATGGTGGGTGGGGCTTTCCCTGGGCTGGCGGTCCTGACGTCTGTAAGAAAGCAGGCTGAACAAGCCATGGGGAACAAGCCGGTAGCTGCATCCTTCATGGCCTCTGCATCAGCTGCTGCCTCCAGGTTCTTGCCTGGCTTGAGTTCCTGACTTGGCATCCCCCGGTGAACGGTGATTCATGATTTGTAAGCCAAATAAACCATTTCTTTTGAATTTTTGGTTGCTTTTGATCATGGTGTTTCATCACAGCAATAGTGACCCTAAATAAGACAAGTCACTTGTAAAGGAGTAGTGAGGTACTCCTATGTCACGAGGAGATGGTCTGCTGACATTGCTAAACTAGACTAAGATGCTATATCTTTCCATAGCTCAGGCTGAGGCAGGTGCTTGAAGAATCCCACAGACATTGCTGACTCAGGGGTGTCTGAAAAAAACAAAAAAACCCAACGGGTCTTGCCAATATGTGAAGTGTTGTGGCCGCTTATCCTGCCCGGAACCCTTCTCCATTTAGGGCTTTGCTATCTGGAAGAGCCTGTTCCCAGCAGAAGGAACTTGGCTCTTTTGGGTGCTGTGATGGGAGATAGGTTGAAACTGGGTATGACTAATCAGCTCTTCATAGCAGCCATGAGAGAAAGAGACTACATTCAGAGGATCTGGGTTCTAACAATAGTCGTTGATAAGTAGCTTTTAAAGGTGTTGGCAATAAATCAAATTTATATGTACAACTTCCAGCACACTGCTGTTACACACTTGCTTTCTTCAAGAGAAGAAAAGTGCAAGGCAGCTCTTCACACGCAGGAGATGGATGGCCCCACTGCTTTGCCTAAACTTAGTAGGTCTGGAGCAGGCTGGCTTGCTGCGTATGCATCATAGGGAGAAGAAGGTGCTCCTTGGAGAGGAACGTTCAGTATCTTGATTGTCACTAACACTGTCACTGCTAATTGTCACTGTCATCCCTGTGCTGTTCCAGGGGGCTGCTCTGCTTCCATGTGCTGTATCCTTTCGTCCAGAAATGATAATCTTCCCCAGGAAAAGAAGGGGGTGGTGCTCTTCTAGCTGACCTCCGGCCTTGTGCTCCCTACAAGGGACTGAGAGGTAGAGGCACTCGGTGCCTTTAGTGGTGAAGCTCAGTGTAAGGGACATGGTGGACTGATGATCCAGTCTGCCTCCATCTTGGGCTTGAAAGACAAACTAGGTTTATTCCTGTTTACGAATAAATCGTTTTTCAAGGATTGAGCTATGCCCCACCTGTAACCTTAACTGCAAATGGTTCTGTCCTGCCTGTTCCAGGAAACAGCAACCATGCCTTGGTTTCAAAAGGTTATTGTGACCACCTTGTTATGACCACCTTGCAACCATGTCTGTTTCAGGTTGCCATGACCAACTTGTTACACTTATGCTCTGCTTCTGTACCCTTGCCCATTTGTCTGCCAAATGCCCCATTTGGAAACCCCTCCTCCTGAACTATAAAAACCTTATCTTCCCCATGGCCAATACTGATCTCTTGAACAGGACCTCTAAGGAGAGACAGCTGTGTACATGAACAAAAGGAGCTTGTTTTAACTAATTTGGCTGTGATGATTTAGGTCAGTGGTCTTTCTCCTTGCATCTGTGGGATTAACAGGACCCAACAATGTGGGCAGTGGGAGTGAGACCCAGCTCTTCTGGGGGCTTGCCCGTGAGAAGCAGAGGGGAGGGCACCGCATAGGTGGTTTAGGGATTCTCTCCTCCCTCTCCACAACCTCATTTCTTTTTTTGGAAGGTCTTCTCTGTCCCAGACTGGCTTCAAGCTCTCTTTGTAGCCAAGCTTAACCTCCACCTGTTACTCCTGCCTCTGCCTTCTGAGTGCTGAAACTACAGGAGAGCATCACCATGCTTGGTTTTTATGTGGCACTGGAATCAAGCCCAGGGGTCCAGGCTGGGCAAACCTTCTGCTGAGTGACCCCTAGCCTTTCATAGTTGGCTTTTCCTAGATGAATGACCATGTGCCCAGACACTTCCAGTGTGTGTTCTACCAGGGTTAGTTTTATCATAAAGGTTCTCATGTTTTCTTGTCCTGCTAACTCCTACACTGAAAAGTCTCAGTGTAAGGTGTCTGGATAGGGCAAAACAATTTCTCATATTCCGAGGAGGAGAGCAGCACTCAAGACAACTTCGGAAAACTGGCCCTCAGCTGCAGCCCTCTAGTGCAAATCCATTCCAACACTGCACCAGACACACTTACTGTGTCAGGCACCAGTGTCCCGAGTTTGTTCACTGACCCACAATAATGTCTAGATTCTTCCTCCATCTTTCCTTCCACGGGCATTTACGGGGTCTTGCTCAGTGTTAGGTAGGGTGTTACTGCCTGCCCTCATTGAGCTGATGGTCATGGAGGGAGACAGACTTGAGGAAGTGAGCAGATGTGTTATGGGAGAACAAATGTTAGGAGGACAAGTTAGAATGAGGGAGTAGTGTGAGTGTGCAAGTGTGTGTGTGTGTGTGTGTGTGTGTGTGTGTGTGTGTGTGTGTGTGAATGCTTGTATCTGTTCCTGCAATCAAAACAACCAAGTTCTAAAGGTGGAGGTTATATGGAAGCCACAAGGAGGGTGGCAGTGTGTTCTGGAAGGGCTTTGGAATTTCTTCTGAGTGCTCTGGGAGCTGCTGGAACTTTCCAGCAGAAGATCTGGCTCAGGATGTCCCGTGAAGGACAGTCTGGAGGATCAGGGCAAGGAGCTAGGAGCTGGGCAAGGCTGCCATGATAATTTTGGGGGCAGGATAGCTGGGTACCCAGAGTGGCTGGTGCAGTAATTTTGGACATTAGGTTGCTTGGGACAGGGCAGTAGAGACAGAAATGGTGGGTCTCTGGCATGCCGTGGTTCAAAACCTGTGACCACCATTGAGGTGACACTGCAGGGTCCACTTAACTTCACCAAACCTCGGCTCCCACGCGTGGAAAATGGGTGGTAACAGGGTGATGTGATTGACACAGCAGTCAGGACCAGCCTGCTCCTTCAGGCTCCACTCCATGGTGCTTCAGCCCTCATGGAGTCTTCTGTTTTAAAGCAGAGTATATGTGTGTGCATGTGTTTGCATAGGAATAACACACAGCCATGTGTGTGGACATGGAAGTATGTGTAGAGGAATACATGTGAGTGCACATGTATGCAAATGTGAAATGTTTTATTTTTGACAATTTAGTACATGTATACACCAACTTTGGGGCATTTTTACTCCGTTATCCTCTCTCTCGGGCTCCCACTGAAACTCCTCTTCTTTACAACAGTCCCTCTCCTTCTTTGATCTCCTTTTTCTTTTCTTTGGGTCCTTCAGCACGGGAGAGGGGCTTCTGAAAACCTTCTCTGTGCATGATGATGAAATGGTGATGGGGATGATCTTGTGCAGCCTTGTCCGGGGAGCCATAGCTTCAGTGGGTCGTGAAATTTTCACTTAACCAATTTTAATTTATTATTGATAAATTCATATATGAGTGCAATGTAGTTACAACGTATCTAACCCCTTTTCTTCCTCTCCAACTCCTCCTAGACCCTCTACATTACCTCCCTACTTCTTTTAAAAAATAACCCACTGGATAAAATTAGTGTTGCTTATATATGAATGTGTGTGGGGCACCATTCATTGGAGCGTGGGCAACCTACCATGTATCACATGGCTTAAGAAAACTGACTCTCCCTTCCCCAGAAGCCATCAGCTGCTAAGAGCTTCTCAGTTAAGCGTGGGGCCTCATGATTCCCCTCTCCATCCATACTCAAGCATTGATTGGCTTGATCTTGTGCAGGTCTTGTGCTGGCAACTATGGCTGCTCCGAGTTCATGAATGAAATGACTCTGTCATTCCCAGAAGACATAATTACTCCAAACCAATCTTCTCTTGCCTCTGGTTCTTACCATATTTCTGTCCCTCCTCTGTGATGTCCCCTGAGCCTTGGTCAGAGTGTCATGAAACTTTTCAAATGACAAACCTTCTTTCCTTCAGCACCCGCTAATGGGGAGTACCTGCCCAAAGTTCTCTACAGAGTGTTCCTATGCAAGACTTTCTCCTGCCTTCCTCTGATGCACATCCTTCTCTCCCAGTGAGCCCCTGCTGTGAGCCTCAGTGTGGGCAAGGGCCTTCAGCACTTCCTTATCAAGTCCCAAACACACCCTGTGCTTTCCTTGTGTATTTACCTCAGGTGCTCAGCAAGAGTAGCCCTGCTCACACTGGGTCAACAAGAGTAGCCCTGCACACACTGGGTCAGCAAGAGTAACCCTGCACACACTGGGTCAGCAAGAGTAGCCCTGCTCACACTGGGTCAGCAAGAGTAGCCCTGCTCACACCGGGTCAGCAAGAGTAACCCTGCTCACACCGGGTCAGCAAGGGTAGCCCTGCACACACTGGGTCAGCAAGAGTAGCCCTGCTCACACCGGGTCAGCAAGAGTAGCCCTGCTCACACCGGGTCAGCAAGAGTAACCCTGCACACACTGGGTCAGCCTGGGCCTGGTACCTGACCCCAGCCTGGAGGTTTCTCCAGCGTCACAGCTGGAGTTATGTGATGGCTGGAGAGCTGGCTCTGTGGAAGGCCCTGTTTACTCCTTCCCTATACTGTCTTGTTTACCCCTCAAACAGCTTTATGAGGTGCTAGGATTGGCATCTCCAATTTGCAGGGTGAACAATAAGCAGAGAAACTTGGCTCTTTGCTCAAAGCCACACAGCTGGTACTTCTGTCCTGTCTGTGTCTTAGTTTGGATTCCTATCAAGATAAAACAGCAACACCAAAAGCAACTTTGGGGAGGAAAAAGTTTATTTCGGCTTGTATTTCTACACCACAGTCTATCATCAAAGGAAGCCAGGGCAGGAACTGAAGGCAGGAACCTGGAGTCAGGGACTGAAGCAGAGGCCATGGAGAAACACTGCTTACTGGCTTGCTCCCCATGGCTTGCTCAGCCTGCTTTCTTATGGCACCTAAGACCACCTTCCTGGGGTTGGCACCAACCCACAAAGGCTGGGCCCTCCCACATCAATCATTAATTAAGAAAATACCCCCACAGACTTGCCTACAGACCAATCGGGTGGGAACATTTTCTCTCTTCCCAAATAACTCTAGCTTGTGTCAAGATGACAAAGCACTGGCCATCGGTCTACAACGCAGTCCACACTCCTAGATCACTTGATGGCTGCATGATGGCTTGTCACAGCGCTATGAGTGCCATCTTGGTACCACAGCCATGGTTGTCTCTCAGGTCTGCTTGACACTGAAGAATCAGCAAGTGGATTCTGGACTGACTTTGGGCCCCTGCTCCATTTTCATTTCTTAGTGCTTTGCAGAAATGAGAGGAATAATACCACAAAGATCCACCACGTACTCATGCCCAAGGTCCAGAAAAGGGCATTCTGATATGCCTCAATGTGGTTCTGAGTGTCTCCAGAGGCCCGTGTGTCAAAGGCTTGGTTGTCAGCCTGCCAGCAGTGCTCAGGGAAGATGGTAGAGTCTGTAGGAGCCGGGCCTGGTGGGAGACCCTTAGGTGATCGTGTGGGAGGCACACCCTTGAAGGGGCTGTTACGACACAGCCCTTTCTTCTATCTTTATTTCCTAGCTGCCGTGAGGTGAACGGGTCTTCACGTGCTCCCACCATAGTGTGTGGTCCAGCAACAGACCCAGAGCAATGGGATCACGGATGGAAACCGTGAACCAGAGAAGCCTTTTCCCCTTGAAAGTACATTTTTGTTTTTCAGGTATTTTGTCACAGTAACGAAAATCTAACACATACTCCAAACCTGTTTACCCCTCCACCTTGTGTGTCTCCATGGCAACCCTGAATGCAATGCTCAGCATTATCACATACATCTTTATAGCTCAAGTATGAAAGGAAACCCCCAAATCCACAGGGAGGAGCTTTGCCTGCCATTCATCCTGATGTAAGTGGCGTCCTTTGCATACCCTCCTGCAAATTGCGTTCAATGTAACATTTATGTGATCATCAGTGCTTATAAATGCATCTCAAACTCACTTTCACTACGGTATTCTATTGATGAATGTCATCATTTACTCATTCCACTGATAAACATTTAGGTTACGTCCCTTCTTCTCCATGGTAAACAAATATTCCTTTAAGTGTCCCCTTCCTGGGGTGTTCTTCCTGAGACTTTGAGAGAATATGAAGCTTCAGTTGGTTTTAATTGCACTTAATGCACACAGCAAACACGTCTCCACATCCCTTGGGACTCATCTGAGTCTCCATGAGGTCCAGCTTAGGGGTGGGAGGGATGAGCAAGACGCCTGCTGCCTGTTATTTGCTCATAAAATCTGGACATTCGAGGATGTCCATGTTTAGCTTTGGCTATATGAGAGGTCACAGAGTTAACTTACTCGGGCAGGGACGGGAATGGGGTGGGGGACCAGCATCTGGGAGAGGCTCAAAGGTGACAAGCCACCAAGGATGCCTTTGCTCTTCTTTGAGGATCATGCCACAGCCTCCCCGGCCCTTCTGAGCTCTCAAGCATGGATTCTCTGTAGGGGTGGAGGCAGGAAGGGGGAGAGGGACCAGAGCTCTTGGAAGGGAAGTAGCTGTAAGGAAAGGGAACAAGGAGTTGAGAGGGTTAAGGTATGATGATGTCCAAGGATGATCAGAAGGCCTGCCTGTACTGTATATGGGAGTCTGCTTATATGAGGCCACAGGTTCAAGTTCAACTCCAGATTCTGACACTTAGTAGCCATGTCATTCTGGGCAAGCTTCCCACCCTGTTGGTCTCAGTTTGGAGTCACTCAAAAGCAGTGCTTAGAACTAGAAATTTGTATGAGAAGTGATCCCAAGAGGCCCAGAGCAAGGCACAGCAAGGCTGGGAAGGAGAAAAGCCAGGAAGGGACATTAGGGAGGGGAATATGCCACATGAGCCTGGTCCTGTGGGCGTCTCAGAGAACTGTGGGATGTGCCTCATTGACCTGAGTGCTGCCCATTGCCGCTGCTCCCGTGGAAGGACGGACTGTACTTCTGGCTCTCCCTGAGTATGCTTAGGTGACATCAGAGGAGGTCTGGAGGCAGATACGTGTTAGGTCAGAAGCCACCAGGCAGAATCCAGGGACCCTCAGACTCTGACTCTGAGGGTCACAGGACACAAGGACACCAGCAGAGTCTGTTGGGAGTTGTTTTCTCTGTAAATGGGAGGCTGACTGCTGCAGGTTGTGGTGAGGGGTCCTATGAGGCCAGTCATGGTATACAGAAGGCACTCAGTAAGTGCCAAATGTCAGGGCTCTGTGCTGTACTGCCTCAAGGCTTCAGCAAGACCTTCTGAAGTAAAAAGTTTGGAGAGATGGTGTGAAATATTTGGTCACAGACTGCTAGAGGTCAAGGCCATGGTTTATGACCCTAGGATGTGAGTTCTTCCCAGGAAACTCTACCTCTCATCGCTGCGTTTGGGATCCAGGCCCAGAGATACTACACTTCCCATAGGTGGATATAGTGTGTCTATCTCCCATGTCCACTTCATGCAAGACTCATGTACTGACCTAGTGTGGCCCGGAGGACAGGAGAGGGAGCAGTGACCCAGCTGGCTGCTTAGCACAGAACACATGGGGAGTGAGCACTTAGGGTCAGATTAATTTTTTTTTTCCATTTAGCCCATTTGGGGGTGGGGTGGGGTAAAGATCTAGGACATGGATCTTGAAGTTAAAAAGCCAGACAGTTCTGAGCAAAGCTGAAAGCCACTCACCCCAGTGTGTGAGTGAGGCCATGTGTACCCAAGATTTGTAGTGGTATTTGCTCCACCGTGACCTTGGGCTATAGGGCCCAAAGGAGGCGGTGCTTCCTGCCCTTGTACTTGCCCTTGTACTGCGCCTGCCCTGCTGCTGGCCCGCAGGCTGCGAGGCCTCCGCCCGTGGGCGGGGCGATGGCGCTCGGCTGCCCCATGGTGCGTGCGAGCTGCTGCGCGAGGGTTGTGGCCCTGTCGCCTGAAGATAAGAGAGCAGGCTTCGAGTCTAGCGGTTTTTCATTTGGAATTGGCGATATGTGTGCTCACCCTTGGATTGCTTACTCTTCTCCTGTTTGTGTGGAGAGGCTTCCGATCAATTCAAAGCCGATTTTATGTGGGAAGAGAAAAAAAAATGGCTCTTGAGCTTTCTGCGCAATTTGAAGAAAAATGTAAACTACTTGAAAAAGTTAGCCTTGCTCAAAAGGAGTATGAAGGCTTAGAGTCATCTTTAAAGGAGGCCCACTTTGACTTGGAGTCAACAGAAGCACGAAGTTTGAAGTTTGTTGAAGGACCAGAAATACAAGGGCAGGAAGCCCCGCCTCCTTGTAATAGCCCAAGGTCATGGGCGGAGCAAACACCCCTACAGAGATTCCTCGGAAAAACTAATATATCCCTTGGTTTTCCTCACACTGAGGCACACGCAAGTTTTAGAACCAGTGAGTTAGACAAACGGCGAGAGACGCTGCTGTCTTTAAAGGAATCCTAGGCCTTTGGGGCAGACGGAGGCCCCAGTTCCCAGTAGGCTTTGCAGCAGTCTCCACAGTGGGGAGTTTAGTGCGGGGAATTTAGGGTTAAGTCCAGGCTGTGCCTCTGGCCAGCTGTGCTGTACACTCAAATTCTCCATCCACCTCAGCTCTAGTTTCTTCCTTTGTAACAGGTAGGCCTGCTCAGTGTGAGTCGTAACATCCTTTCGGCCGGAAGTGTGCATCCTGTCCCTGCTGTGTCCCCAGTGCCTAGGAGAGGTTCCAGCCTTCTGTGGCATTTGCTGAGTGGATAACATGTGGATGGCTTGGCTCCCCCCCCCCCCCCCCGCGCGCTTTAAAATCACTCTTTATGGGCAGTCTAAGGCAAACTGGGTTTGTTCATTTGGAGTGGGTTGGATGAGGAAAGCAGGGCTGCATTTTACCCGAGTAACCTGTCCGTGGTCTGTGCGCAGCAGGGTTAGGCTTCAGCCCCGCTCTAGTGACCTCGTTGAGGGTGCAAAGGCTGAAGAGATTCTCAGAGAGGTGGAGCCTGGTCAGGCCACACACAAGCACTGGCAGTTATTGAGGAGAGACCACAGTGTCCTGGAAGGGCAGGACGGGTGGGGAGCTGGTTGCTCAGCCACTGCAGGCATCTGGGACGTCACCACCTAGAATTCCTCTTTTGTAAGAGACAAGTTACCTTTGGGGTGCAGATGGGAAGCATCCCTGATCGTCTGTAGCGGAGAAAACATCTCCAGGGGACAGTTCATCATCACACAGTCTCCAGACTCACTTGGCTGGCTGCTCTGTGTCCCCCCTCCTCTGCTTTGTCCCCCACTCTGCTTTCCATTCTGTGTCCTGCCACACTTCTCAAGGGCTTCAAAACCCCTGCTTGTGGCCTGTCCCAGTATCTAGGAGCTCAAGGGGTCATTTCATCAAATTATTCCTCTGGGTTTGCAAATACATAGAATTATTGGCAGAAAAGGAGGATATAAACCCCCACTGGATCCTGGAGCTTTTTGGGGATGCCAGGCACAGAGTGCTTGGAAGCCTTCCAGCACACTGGTTCGTTTTTTAATGGCCCAGGATGATAGTTCAGCTGTTTAATTCAGACAGGGTGACATAATATCTTTCCTTTGGACTTACTACTGGTGAGGCAGCCATCGGGCTCCTCACACCCTCCTGGCAGGATATTCTGTCATTAGGACCTGTTTTCTGTCTTTGGCTAAATTGAAAGTCCTCGGAAGAGCTGTAGCCTCCAAAAGGAGAAATCGACAGAGAATAGGTCACAATGGGCATTTAGGAATGAAAATGAATCTGTTCTTTTCTCCATTGGATAAGCAGCCATGCTTGCGTCAGTCTTGGTGATCCATGAAATCGGCTGTCAAGGAAATAGAAAGTGGGTTGCTTCTGAACTTCTGCAGAGTCCAGTCACCTTGGAGACAGTGTTGCTGGCCTGGGCAGGGCTGGAGGGAGAGGGGTGCACACTCTCTGGCTGCCTGCCCTGGCAGGAACACTTGAACGTCACAGTGGAGTTATAGGACATGGGAGCCTTGTTCTGTTCCTATTTTCTAGATGAGGACAACAAGGTTCAGAAAGATCCAGAAACTTAGTTCAGGTCCTTTGGGATAGAGCCTGGTTTCAGCTTGAGGTATGGAGCATATGACTGGGAACTTGTGTTAAACAACCCCAAAGTTTACGTCTCTCCCTGGGCAGGGTCCTTTCATCCAAAGCCAGCTTCCTGCACTGCAGATGTTTACACCTCCCTGTGTGGGGCCCAAGCTCTTAAGGCTCGGAAGAGGGAATGCAGGAATTGACGTACACACGTGTGCAGCAGCAGGGTGGGTTGTTACCACTGTTTCCACATCTCGCAGCACATTGTCAGAGCATGGGATATGGTGCGACCGACCGACCGAGCGGGTGACAGTGGGAATCTCTGCTACCTTTTGCATCTCTGTTGCATGGTTTGAATCTGAGATGCCCCTCCCCCAGGCTCATGCTTGAACCACTGTTTCCAGCTGGTGACATTGTTTGGGGAGCTTGAGGGACCTGGCAGGTAGAAATGGGTCAAGACTCATCAGGAACTTGAACCAAAATAAGAAAATGAGCCCCCCATTTCAGAAATGGTTTCAGGCTCTTGATCACAGATCTGAGAAAACACTACAAATCCTTTCTTTACAATAGATGGCAGGAAGTCTGGGCTGGGGATGGGGTGCAGACGTCAGTGTGGTCACCCCTCTTGCTAAGTCCTTTGGTTCTGGAGTCTTTCCCACCACCCTCCATGCTTTCCCCTGACACCTCATCCTCATTTTCTCCTCTTAGCCCTGGAATTGTGGGGACAGGCTAGCCAGTTCCCTGCTGTACCCTCAGTGCCTGGGCCCAGAGCTGGGAGGGAGAGGGTGTATGGATCTCACGTGTGCCCCAGTGAAAGGTTTTTGCATCTTGTTCATTGTGAATGTATACTTATGTATATTTTTGAGACAGAGTCTCATTATGTAACTCAGCTGGACCAGGACAGTCTTGAGCTCACTATGTAGCTCACTATGTACTTCAGGCTACCCCGAGCTCAGGATCCTTCTGCCTCTGTTTCCTGAGTGTTGGGATCACAGATGTATGCCACTCCACCAGACCACAGTAGAGATTTAAAATTGGCTTTTATTGTTAATCAACTTATACTAAAGTATTGATAATTTTGGTTGCTAGATTTTTGGTGCTCTCTGAAAAACATTCTTTCTTGCCTCACCCTACTCCTTCCCCGTGTGGACCACACAGTGTCATGGAGCACCAGGCAATACAGATTTGTACAATGAGTAGTCCTCTATGGACATATGGAGACTCATTTCTAGAAACTAGAGATTCCTGCACCTCGTGACTGTTCAGTATTCTTTGTATCTGAAGGGGGCCAGAGCCCCAGTCTGAGCACTGTAATTTGTGGGCAGCTGTGATTTCTGATGCTGGCAAGTGGGGAGCAAGTGAGTGTCCTGACCCGGGCCTGGTGGTGGGACAGGTTTGAACTTGGATATTGAATGTAGATAAAGGAGAGAGGGCGAAGGAGACCCGCAGTCCCAAGGCCTCCAGGACCCTCCACTTCACCGCAGCAGCACCTCCCTTCTGCTGATGACTCTTGCAAGTAAGAGCCACTGGGGTTTTAGTGACAGTCGTGAGCTTAATGAGGACCAGTTCTGTGGCCCGACATGCTACACTCCCACCTTGGTGGGCGCCCTGGACCGATCAGCTGCTCTCCTACCCTGCTGCCTCAGACGCCTCACTTCGGAGGTACACCAGACTTTACTGCCACCGTTGGCTTTATTTCCCTCAAAGCCCAGATTTTGTTGAGACACATTCTTATAATTAAGGCAAGAGTGAGAAATAACCTCCTATATAATTTAAAATGGTAAAATTATCGATACCTTTTCCAGCCTGGGCTCTAAATCTTTGCCACCAACGACTCCCCTATTAACGGGCCTAATTAAATTCATTTTTCAGCACGTCTTTGGCAAATTCCATTTTAGCAAAACTGTAGGAAGTTCAGTTTGATTTGTCTCTCTTCCCCTAGAGCTTGCCTATAAAAACGAGGGCTGGGTGGATGCTTGACTCTTTCCTTTCTGTATTAATTCACCCAACAAATGCTTATTTATTGAGCATTTACTATATGTCGTGGCACGAAAATAGAGGAAGTGGGTGGGGAAATCAAAGATGACAAAGTTCCCATGGCCATGGCTGGAGGAGAATTCCACTCAACAAATCTGCACTGAGTTTAAGGCAGGGCCACACTGTGCTGGGTGCTAGGGTTGTGGGCATGAAAGACCTTGATCCTTTGGGATGGAGAGTGCGCTCAACCTGGGCTGCTGCTAGTCTCATTGGAGCACAGAAAGAGAGCAAATATCTGCCCCTATAGCTCATCCTGTAAGTTTTCGTTTTGTGAAGAGAGGACTCCTGGGCAGTTGTGATGTTGAGCGAGAGTGGAGAGCTGCTGAGCTGGAGACTGCGCAGTGTGGGAGAAGTGACTCTGGGGAGGACAGCACTCTGGACTGCAGGGCAGGGGTGTCACAGAAGCCTGGGGATGGCAGTGAGCACAGACGACAGCAGGAGCAGGATCTAGCTGCTCCCATTTGTGCTATAGCAGCAATGATTGTGGAGGATGGGACATGGCACTGGGGAGTAAAGGAACAGTAATACAGACCTGGGCTTGATCACTGCGGCCCTGTCAGTGCTGGTGGACAGGAGAGGCTTGTAGGGGGTGATAGGAAAAGTCTGAGTGTGAAATGTGGTGTTAGCTGTATCACTCTCATGACCCCGGAGAGAACAACATGAAGGAGGGAAGACTTGTTCTGGCTCACAGCTTTGGAGGGTTCCATTCATGATTGCTCAGCCCCATCCACTTGAGCAGAACATTATGGCTATAGGGGTGTGTAGCCAGGGCGTTTCTTTGTCTCATGGTAGACCGAAAGCAAACAGAGAGAAAAGTACTAGGTTCAAGCTGTGCCTCATGTGACCTAATTCCTCTACCTGGGTTCTTGAAGTTTCCAGAACCTCCCCAAACAGGACAGCTATCCAGGCTTCAAGCATTTAACACATGGGCCTATGAGGGAGCAGCTAGTATTCAAATCATGGTGTGTGTGATAGTTAAGGTGGGAAGTGGGGTGGCTTGGGTGACTGGGTGGATGGTTGGGACATTGAGCAGTGAAGAGCAAGAGAGAAGATTTGATTGACATCTAGCATCAAGATCTGGTGCTTGGGACCCTGCTCAGTTTGGACAAGGTGGTGAGGAGCCAGCTGTGACTCATGATGGGAAGGTGGCAACTTTAAGGAGGGTGTGAACTCAAAAGAGGAGAAGACCAGGGGTGGGGAGCCTGTAGGAGCATCCACATTTAAAGGGTAGTTAGAGTGTGTGGGGAGCAATGGCCGGCGGAAGGAAGAGCAGAGACGGTGACATGAAGCCAGGGATGAGAGCTCTGAGGGGAGAGTGGCACATATTGAACACTGTAGAGGTGTCACAAAAGGCAAGATGGTATTCACGTAAAGCGTCAGTTCGGGTGAGACACCCAAGGCAGCAGGCTTCAGCACACTGGAGAGAGGGTAAGAGAAGGAAATGAGTGACACACACATCCTGGTCCAGAAGAGGGAGAAGGTGGTGGTACCCAGAGGAGATGAGGGCCTGAGGACATTCTGATCCTTCACAACCAGATGCTGAAACAGGATGGAGTATAGTTTGTTTGGAGATGACCTCCCAGATCACCACAGGGGTGGGGAGAAGTAAAACAGAAAAGGAAGTCTATGAAACATAGGATGGCCAGCTAGTGAGCAGTATGCAGAAGTGGAGATTCATCTTCCTGGATAACCCTTCCAGATGTGTGGAATAAGTACTCAGAGGTGTTCCCCATGTGAGACCTATTTAAGTCTCAGCAGCTGGCCACTGGTTGGGGTTCTGTCTCTTTGGCATCGGGCATATAACAGTTCTCAGGTGTCTTAGGTAGGCCGTGCACATCCGCAGGATGGAGTCTGGTGGTAAGGCAAGCCCTCAGGTGTGGTGTGCTGTTTATTTAAATTAAACCCCTCCAAACACCCCCTGGAGAGAGGGGGGAGGCTCAGGAAAACCAAGACCCTTGAAGAACTTCTTCCGGAAGCTCAGAAAGTCACAAGACACTCAAGGTTGTGTAGCGGAGCGGAGACTCTCAGGTGGAGCTGGCCTGCACACTGAGCAGGCCGCTCCAGGGATACAGGTTTGGGAGTGGGCTTTTTACACTCTTAGTAAGTAAGCCCTATAGATTTATTGTCTTATCCAACTAGATGATGGTGAGATGATGTCTATGTCTTTTGTCAATGCCTGATGGGGGGTGAACAGGTGTTTACTCGCTCACATCTCCACAGGGAAAGTACCAGGCAAGAGAAGGAAAGCTGGTGATCCATGTAAAGGAGAGGCTGAGGAACTTGGAAGACAGGGACTTGCCCCTTTAAGAAGGACTGCTCCTTGGCTGTTCCCCTGCTCCTGGAGGAGACTGCAACCTTTGCAAGGGCTAAGGCTAGGATAATATCTATCCACAATGAGGTAAGACCGGGGAGGGCCCTGGAGCCTATAAACAATCAAATCCAGAGCCTCAAGCAAGGTCCCCAACCCTGGGATATCTCTAATTAAGGGGATAGGAGCCGTTCTTATAATTATTTTTAGTGCCTGGTGCTTCTCAGTTGCTTTCACTCTGTCCGTTGACCCCAGGTCTGTAAAGGCCGTCGAGTCTGTAACTGCCTTGGGATCTGTAACTGCCTTTAGGTCTGTAACTGCCCTTGGGTCTATAACTGCCCTCAGGATGTCTAACTGCCCTCCTATGGAGTTCTAACTGTTACTTTGTGTCCAGAACCCTGCTGATCTCGCCTACTCGATCCCCGCCTCCGCCCCCCTCCCTGCCCCCGGCTGTCTGAGATTTCAAGTCTCCCACCTCAGATCTCTAGCTGGCTCACTGTCAGTGCCCCTCACTCCACGGCTGCCTCTCCTCTCTCCTGTCTGAGTGAGTTGAAGACCCACAGTTTTA
Source organism: Peromyscus leucopus (assembly GCF_004664715.2). NCBI lineage: Eukaryota > Metazoa > Chordata > Mammalia > Rodentia > Cricetidae > Peromyscus > Peromyscus leucopus. The sequence continues at coordinate 16,961 of NW_023505073.1, read as the reverse complement.
TCGTCTGTCCCCCTGGGATGACTTCAGAGCTAACTCTAGATGACCAGTCCTCACCCAAGACCCCCATAGCATCCAGAAGCTGGATGAAGTAATGGAATGGTAAGAGTTTAGGGAGATGTCTGGGCTGTAGAAGGTGCCTGCTGGAGAAGGGCTAAGCTTGTGTTTTCTAGAGGAGCCAGTTCCTTAGGATTGAGTGATGAGTTGGGGTGAGAGAGGTTGGAGATGAGAATGAGACAAGACAGTAGTTCAGGAAGAGGTGGTGAGCATGGAATTGCTGAACCCGGAGGAAATGATAGGTTTTTATTGGTAAGCAAAGGCTGGGGTTCATAATACAAGGGAAAGGACAAGCAAGCTGCCAGAGTTATTAATAGGATTTGACGTCATCAGGTACTTGATGTGTCAACCAAAGATGTGTACCCACCATTGGCTTCTGGCCAGGAGAGAATCCAAGTCAGATTAGCTTGAGGATGGGTGGGATATTTTCTTCTTCTTTGTATATGTAGTGGATGTGTAGATGAGTGAATGAGTGTGTGTCCATCTGTGTCCCCATGTCCATGTGTGGACATGTCTTTGGAAGTCAGGGGTTGGTGTTACATGTCTTCCCCGCTCACTCCCCACCTTCTTTTTGAGGCAGGGTCTTTCACTGTTTGGGTAGACTGGCTGGTCAATAAACCCTGGGTATCCTCCTGTCTCCAGCCTCCCAGCTCTGGGATTGCCCGAGCATGTTGTCATGTCTGGCTTTTATGCATGCTGGGCACCTGAACTCAGGTCCCCGTTCTTACACAGCAAACACTTTATTAAGCCCACCTCTCATGCCTCTGAAGAGGTATTTTTAAAAGTTATTTATCTTTGTTTTATGTGTATGAGTGTTTTGCCTGCATGCATGAATGTGTACTATGTGTATGCCTGGGGCCCAAAAAAGCAAGAAGAGAGGGTATTAGATCCCCTGGAACTGGAGTTACAGATGGTTGTGAGTTGCCCTGTGGGTGCTAGGAGTTGAATTCTTAGCTGCTGAGCCATCTCTCCAGCCCACGAAGAGGCATTTTTCTAATGAGTGAGTGTGGCTGGAGGCTTTAGGGACAGGTGAAGTGACAGAACTGGACAGACAGTGGGAGTCATATCCAGAGAGTAAGCTGGAGACCTGAGTGGGACACCACAGACTGGGAAGTCAAGTTTAAGATCGACTGAGATGCTGTTCAGGATGAGGCCGTGGACAGTGAGAGGAAACAGTGGTCTGTTCTTGGTAGTAAATCGTGTGGGCAGAGAGATGAGCATGGTCTCTCAAGTTCTGAATTTGTTCAGGTTTCCAGCTTCCCAAGATGTCCCCCTGATGAATTTCATAACCCCCTGGGACCCAGGCTTTATAATTGCTGATGAAGTGAGTTCAACTCTGGAGTCAGACTGAGTTCTGATCTTGCTAATTCTCTCCTAGCTGTGGCTCTTGAGAAGGATCAGACCCTGGAGAGGAATAGCCTGCATTCTAGCATGAAGGAGCAAATACAGCACTGTGTCATGGCTCTGTCCCCCCTTAAGAATAATTCTCATTGCCATGTCAGCGACAGGGATTCAGGAAGCCAAGTCACACAAGACCCCATTCGTGTGTTCTAGGACATCAATCCAGTCAGGAGGTCTAGGAAGGACTTCCCTGAGGAAATGATGTTGTAGCTAAGGCCTAGGGACTGAAAGGAGATAGGTAGGTGAAGGTGGGGAGCAAGAGCATCCTAGGAAGAAGTAATAGCAAGGTCTGGTGGTAGGAAAGCCTGCAGTAACCTCAGGAACTGAGGCAAGGCCAGTGTGGGTGCCGTGGAGAGAGTGAGGATGAGCGGGATGACCCTGCTGCCTTCGGGAGCCAGCCTGGGCCTCACTGTTTCCATAAGAGCAACGGGAAGTCAGAATTTTATCAGGAGTGTGGCTTGGGAAGCTTGCAGTTTGGGTTGCTGGTGAAGGAGGAACCGTGGTTAAAGGAGGAGGCTCACATGGCAGCAGGGAGACTATCTGGTTGGTTGTGTTCATCTAGGGAAGGGATGCGATAGGCGTGGATAGGCATGGAAGAGGATGAAAGACAGAAGGTAGGTGTGAGACAGGTTAAAGGTTTGCTTGAAGAGGGAGAAAGAAAAGGAAGAGGAGAGGGGGAGGGGAAGGGTGGGGTGGAGGGGAGAGGGAGTCACAGTGAGTTGTCTAACTTGTCCTTCAGGGACAAAGTCCTTTTGTGAGGGTCTAGTTGCTCACTCTAGGTTTGTTGACTGGGCCCTGGTCCTTTGTGGTTGTTACTTCAAGCCAAGCATGAACACCTTACCCATTCTTGGTGGGTGACTTCCACAAAGGAAAGTGTGTGCCCTGGATCTGGCTGCGAGGACCCATGGGCGGGATAACACTATGAGGTTACAATATGGGGACGTGGCACCATGGACCAGGCCATGAGAAATGCTGTAATTTGTACCTTAAGTGCCTCCAGAGGCCCATGTGTTAAAGACTTGGTCCTCAACCCGTGGCACTACTGAGGGCGTTGGACCTTTAAGAGGTGGAGCCTAGTGGGAGCCAAATCATCAGAAAATGACCTTGAAGGGGACACTGGAGCCTCAGCTTCTTTTCTGCTCTCAGCCACCATGAGGCTAATGGATCTGTCTCTCATGCTCTCCCATCCATGATGCTCTACCTTTCCATAGGCTCCAAAACAATGTATCAAGAAACCAGGGCTGAAACCTCTGGACTGTGAGGAAAATAACCTTTTCTCCTGTAGGTTGATTTTTTCAGGTGTTTTATCATGGTATCAGGAGAGCTGACTAACACTTCTCTATTTTAACCAGTCACTGGAGGGTGAGGACATAAGAAGAATATGGAAGCATAAGTGGGGAGCAATATACTCATTGTGGGCTGTGAACTCCTCTGCCACAGCGGACATCTGACTGTGTGCCATAAAAAAACCACTTTTGGCTTCAGTTGTTTTTGTCACAGTATCAGGAAAAGAAACTAAGACACAGAGTGTCCTACAAGCCAAGGGAAGAGAGTTCCAGAAGAAGGCCAAGCCACAGAGCTGGGCACTGCTGAAATGCCAGACAAAGGCAGACTAAAATCTCCAACTCCCCCGTGTTTCTGATGAGGACTGTACAGAATAAATGCTTCTGTTGAGAGTTCCACCACAAATGGGTAGCACGGACTCTGTGTCAGCTCGCTACGCTGTGTAAGAAGGAACTCCACGATGAGGTGACTCGAACTTCCCACTTTCTTGTGAGTCTGTCACTTGGCCGAGGCATTCTGCTGTCACAGGGCAGGTTTGGCTGATCTTGCCTGAACTTACTGAGGTCAATGGGTAGACTGGTTGTAGCCTCTCAGAATCCAGGCAGAGGGAGCAGATGTACCAGAACTCTGAAGTGAGATCGAACTTGGCCGTGTGTGAGGAAGAGGACAGAGGACGGTGTGGCTGGGACAGTGTGTGTGGGAACAGCTTAAGAAATTAGAGGGATTGGAGAATGGGTTGGGGTCAGTGAAAGATAGAGGGGCAGTGTGAGGTGGGGTGACATCAGGAGCCCCTTGTAAAGCATTCAACTTTACCTCTGCTGGGAGATTTCTTCTCCATGTCTGCCTTAGCGACTCCAGGTTGGCGTTTGCTCCTTGGAGGAGCCTTGGTACTTCTCTTGGTTCCACTGGGTGGAGGGGGAACTTTGTTCCTGCCGTGCTGCCTGATCGCCCCTAATTTGGGGGGAGGGAGAATGGGGCCATGTTTAATTTTTGTTGTATAAAATTACCTATGCTGACATGTAATGATTTATTATTTTATATGAATTTAAACATCTCATATTTAGCAGATAATGTCACACTTTTCAATAGTTTTTTTAGTAGCTTTTTTTTTTTTAAACCTCAAAGACAGCTTTTTTTAGGGTTTAAGAGAAAAATAACTTTCTAGCTAGGGGACTTTTGATTTCCTAAAATCATGTCTATATGTATGACCTGGAAGTAGATGTGAAGATGGCCAGGGGACAAAGGAGGGAGGCCTTGAGAGGGAAGAGTAGTGGGGCATGGGAGGATAATGCCAAGCACAGTCATCTTTTGCATAAATGGCCCTATGTAACCTGGTATAGTAATATGTAAAACGTCAAAATCTAGGAGAGAGAGGATGAAGATTAAGGAAGTGTCTCAAAGTCCCTGCCTTTTGGTTTCCCTGCATGTACAGGCAAGCCAGCGCTTGCCCAGGGGTCAGTCAGCCTCATGCCTAAAAGCCCATCTTGCTGAATGGGGATGACCCAGGCCAGTTCAGTTGGTCCCTGCTTTTATAAATAAGTTTTATCGGGATACAGTTCTTCTCATCACCTGTAGTCTACGATCCCTTCCGTGCCACTTTGAAAGACTCCTTAAGTATTTATCAGTTGCTCCTTTAATAGAGAGTTAAGCCCAGGGCAGAGCAAAAGCACACTCAAGGGCCTCTGCTTATAGCAGGGAAGTTCGGTCCCTGGACCCTGGTAGCCAGGAGGTGACAGTGCCCTCCATGAGGGCTCCCACATGGGGTCTTTCCTTTTGGTTTATTTTTGTTTTGACTTTTATTTTTGTATGTTTGTGTAGCGTGTGTGTGTGTGTGTGTGTGTGTGTGTGTGTGTGGTGTGTGTGTGTGTGTACATGTGTGGATACAGGTAAAATGTGCAGGTGTGTGTGCATTTGTGTAACAGTCAGAGGTGGATGTCACAGAGGTGGATGTTGGGTATCTTCCTATGGATTTTGAAGTAGTGTTTCTCACTGAACCCAGAGCTCACGGTGGCTCCATGGCTGGCCCGTGACTTCCAAGGCTCTGAGGGTCTCTCTTCCCCTTTCTTCTCTCCCCTCCTTCCAGCACTAAGGTTACTGGTGTGACTCACCAGGCCACCTCAGTGGGTCCTCCCCTCTTGTTTTAAGGACACTAATCCACTTGAAGGATCTGCTCTTATGGCCTCAACTTAGTTTCTAAAGATGGAATGTCCAATTTATGGGCAATACACACGATTTTAGGAAACCAGAAAAAATACTCAGTTTCTGGAAGTCTGCAGCATCATCTTTGAATGCAGGGGAAACAAACACAGGCATGTAGAACATGTGACATCTCTGTGGTGGCTGGAGGCCCGAGAGTCCTGGTGCTGACGGACCTCTGCCACAAACCCATGGCCTTAACTTGAAGCTTTAATTCCAAGACCATTTTCTTCTCTCTAGAAAAGCCCTGTGGTGTAGGGTGCGGTGGGGTCAGCGGTAGGAATTCAGACCTCGTTTCAATAGTTTCTGCAACTGTGGGCAATATACCTGCTTTTAGAAATGCAGAAGAGAAAAATCAATATTTCGACTTTCACAGCCAATCACAGCACAGAAGCGGCAATTCTGGCCTCAGCATGTCTGCACGGGTCTCTAAACAGGGCGGCGCATCTGGGTAAGGGAGCCTCGTAAAAATGACCGATGTAGATATTAATGATTTAATCTGCTAACGTGGTGTGGCTGCCTCAGAGAATCCCATTCGTCAGCGCTCAGGACCCTCGGAGGAGCTGCGCAAGGAGCTGGTGCAGGAGGTGGCAGGACGAAGATGAATCACGGAGTGCAATATTGATTCGCCCCGCCTGCAGCCACCTCTGTTTGGAAATATGGAAAGCAAATTAATGAATAAACGAGCCGGCTTGGTGAACCGTGCCCCACGAGGAGCGCTGGTACTTAAGCTGTATACACTAAGGAGCCTCTAAGCAAAGGCTGGGAGCATGGGTTGGGGGGATGCATGCAGCTCTGGTCTTTGGACAGTAGGGCCTGGTCATTGCCGGTCAACTGCCCTCCCCTCCTTTTGGAGACGCTGTCTTGCTGTCTCGCTGCATCCCAGGCTGGCCTGGGACTTCCCATTCTGCTTCAGTTCCTCCAGTGCTGGGATCACAGGTGTATGTCGCCACAGCCGGCCTTCTTAGTTCCTTCCTCAGAGGAAAGGGCTGAAGGAGAGGATTCAACTAGACAGTGTGTGTCCTTCCTGTAGCCACTGCTTAAAAAACAATTCCTTCTCTTTTTAAAGACTGTGTGCGTGTGCGTGTGCGTGTGCGTGTGTGTGTGTGTGTCATGCACATGAGTGGACAGGGGTGTGTGCCATTGCCCACACACTTGGAGACCAGGGGAGGGCGTGTTTTCTTCTGTCACTCTCTGTTACATTTCCTCTCACCGAACCACAAGCTCACTGTCTCAGGCGAGCTGGTTGGCCCCTGAACTCCCAGTCTCTGCACTGGAGCCGCAGCCACACCCAGCTTTTATCTGCTTATTTTATTTTAGTGATTTCGTATAATTATTATACATACATCATCTCTCCCTTTCCTTTTCTTCTTCCAGAGGTTCCCTTATGCCTTTCTTGCTCTCTTTCAAATTCATGGCCTTTTTCCCCATTAATAATTGTTAGATGGTCACACACGCACACGCACACGCACACGCACGCACGCACGCACGCACGCATGCACGCATACACACTCACCCACTCCTAAATCGAATGTGCCCAGTCTGCACAGTGCTACTTGTGTGTGTGTTTCCAGGGCTGACCATTTGACACTGGACAGCGGCTGGCGTGCTCTTCCCTGGGAAGGTCATTGATCCCTTTCTCAGCGTTCCTTAGTTGTCTGGAGTTCTTTGTGTAGGCTGAGGCCACAGGGCTTGAGTGCCACCCCCCTGTCCCCCCCACGTTAGAATCACATTTGAGCAGCCATGCTGGTGAGACGTCACGGGTGCAGCTCCTAACATTGCCTAGGAGACACTGTCTGACAGTAAACTGATCCTCTGACCCTTACAATCTTTCCGCCCTGTCTTACCCGATGTTCCGGAGCCTTAGGTGTGGGAGTTATATCGTAGATGTATCCACTGTGCCTGGCTCAGCAACTCTGCATTTTGATTGCTGTGGTTTTCTGTGATGGTCTCTGTCTGTTGCAAAGAGAAGTTTCCTTGACGAAGGGTGAGGACCACTCTTACATCTGAAGATTTTGAGCTTTTTATGGAGGTGCGGGGATTCAAACTCAGGTCATTAGGTTTGTACACTGAAGTACTCTACCCATTGAGCTATCTTAATTTTTTATTTTTTAATTGAAAAAATTCATACAGTATATTATGATCATGCTTGTTCCTCCCCAAGTTCTCCCAGATCCTCCCTGCTTCCCCACACCCAACTTCGAGCCCTTTCTCTTTCCCTTTAAAAACCAACCAACCAACCAAAAACAAAACAATAAAACCACAGAGACCATCCCTAGACACAAAAAACACAAAAAACAGAAGCTAAAATATACAAGCAAATGACCAATAAGACAACAACAACAAAAAGCCCAAACAACATTATGGGACAAAAAGTATACAAAAGTACTATTGAGTTTGTGTTGTGTTAGCTAACTACTCCTGGGCATGGCACCTACTCTGAATGTGGTTAATAGAGCCAGTGAGTGGCTGGAAGGATAATAACACCCATCTGATTGGGTTAAGGTTAACTATGTTAGATATTCAGGGCTCTGGGTGGCTCATTGTGCCAAAAAAAAAAAAAAAGATAGTCTAAAAAATTTAAAATAACCATTTCACACTTGGCATGTGTTTCTTGAGTGCTTATTAAATTCTTCCTACTACAGCTGGTGCTCAGCACAGAGCTGTGGCCAAAGTAAGGTCCCTTCTCTCTCAGAACTTTCCTCTGCCTTTTGTCTATAGGCTTCCAAGTACTTGCAGAAGGCGCTGTCTTTCCTCCAGTGAACTCTTGTATCTTTGTCAGTCAGCGGCCAGGGCTGGAGTGTGGCTCAGTGGTAGAGCACTTGCCTGATGCGCACGAGGCCACAGGCTTCTGCACACTGGAAAAAAAGGATCCCTGGCCTTGCTTGTGGGGGTGTGTTTGTGGGTTTACCACATCTGTCTGTTCTACTGTTCTCTGTGTGGGCCCCTCTATCTGTGCCACACTGTCTTGATACTGTGTCTCTATAGTAAGTCTCAAAAGTGGGTGGCATGATTTGTCCCCTTGTTTTCCTTTACCATGTTTCTGCAAGTATTTAGACACCATCTCCGTGTGTTGCTGGGTTTTGGTTGAGACTGCTTTAGACCCGTGTATTCAGGTGGGGAGAATGGACACCTGTACTGTGTCGTGTCCTTCCATCCATGAACATGGGATGCCTTTCCATTTCTTAAGATAGTCTTTGATTTCTTTCATGTTGCTTAGTTTCCAGCATAGAAGCCCTGGGATATTTTGCTAGATTTATTCCCAGGATATTTTGCTAGATTTTTTTAAAGCAATTGAATATGATGTTCAAATTTCAGTCTAGATCTGTTCGCTATTAATAGATAATGATGCAATTGACCTTTGTGTGCAGATATCATATCCTGTCATCTTGCTGGACTCACTAGTTAGTTCTGGGAGTGTTGTGCACATATGTGTGTATGTATGTGAAGTTTCAATTAGGATTTCCTACTTTTACGCTCATATTATCTGCAAAGAGAAAGGATTCCATTTCCTCCTTTCCAATCTGTTCAGGTGACTATCTGGTGTTTATTATTATTATTGTATCAGAATTCCTCCATGTAAATACCAGATGGGTAATTTGATGGCAAATGGGAATTGAGGCAAGCTGGAAGGGCCATCTCTGTCGGGCTGTATAGGAGCATGGCTTTACATCTTCTCAGACTAAAGGTGATTCTGTTGGGAAGTTTCCTGCTACTTAGGTGTGAATTATTTAAATATTTAGACACTTTCTGGGCTGGGCAAACCCACCGTGGGCTAGGCTGGCTTCATGTCACTCGGTCAAGGAAGCCACTCCTGCGCTGGAGTCTCTAGGCAAGCAGTGCCCACGGCATGCATTTCACATGGAAACCTGCAGGTTTCCAGGCTCACGGGAGGAAGGTCACACTGCATCTGGAAGGCCATCCCTGGGACTGTGTGTCTCAAAATCGTCTGGCAAAGCCGTTAGCTGTGCCAGGCACCCACCTCTCACATGTTCTCTAGGCGCTTCTACACGTGGGTGTCATTCCCTGAGTCTCAGTCTAGTAATTCTACTTTTCGTGTGTGTGGCGCGTGCGCACGCATATGTGAGCCAATTAGTTTCACTATGGTTGCTTACAGGAACAGGAATAAGGGGTTCTTTACAGGAGCATAAGCACCTTAACATTGGCTACAGCACTGGAGAAAATGCCTCTCTCCCAGCAAGGCTCATAGGTCCTCAGGGAGGGTCGGGGCTTGTGAGAACCCCCAGAGGGGCAGTTTTCAGGGAAGCTTGTTTAGCCCCATGGTTCTGTTAATCATGGCTCGGGTGCAGCTGGGTGATTCAGGCTGGGATCAGAGAGGCAGGGATTTTGTGAGCATCAGCTGCCAAGATCTCCTCCGGGTGCATGTGAGACTCAGCCTGGGCTAGCCAGACTCTCCCTGTTGAAGAGCGGGTCCTATCAATACCTCAGGCCTGGCTCACAAGCTTGGCTGGAAATGTAACCTGCAACTTGAAGATTCAGGGCTTGGAGGAGCTGGCACAGCCCAGAACCTGACATCTCTCTTCAGAAGTAGCCAGCAGCACAGAAACACTGTGCAGAATGAATTGCTGCCTCCAGGATCTTCTGCAGCCTGGGTGGCGAGTGAATGGGGCAGTCAGGTCTCCACCGCAGTGTCTGGACTGCTCCGCATCTCCCACCAGCATAGCTAATCACTGGCAAGGAAGTGACATTAATGGCCTTTTCATTCTGTCCCTTTCTCCTGCCTGGGCATCTGCATGTGCAATTATGGAAAGACAATTTAATGCTGACCAATTAATTGCATTTGCCAAATGGGCTTGAAACAACTCTCCCGGCAGTTTTCCCTGTCGGCACGATGGATTATGGTATGCAGAGAATGAGCGCTAGTGACTGTTGGCACATGTCCCTGGCTGTGGGTCAGCTGTTTGTTTTGGATAGTCAGGTTTTGGAGAGCTTGCTGTGAAGTTGACAGTCCTGGTGGAGCTGGGAAGAGACTTTGCTTCCTCATTTGCCCACCGCTTGCCCCCAGATTCATCTTGAATGGTGTTAACTGTGCACTTCTGAGCACTTGTCATGGTCTAGGGTACATGGCAGGATGTGTTATTTTTTAATGTTCATGTTTATGTAAGGGAAAGTTAGTATCCCCATTTCACCATGGGGAAACTGAAGCATAGGACTGGTCACCTAGCTGAAAGTTTGTGCCCCTCCATAGCTCCCACCCTGTTATGTGTACCACTCAATGTCTCTGGAGGTAAAACGGGGATCTTTAGAATTGTGCCTTGGGCCTGGGGGTGAAGGGTGCTGCTGCTGGTTAATGTCTCAGATGTTACTTACATCTCTCCTTGGTTCACATCCTGGCTCTGGTAGTAGCTGAATGAGCTTTGAAAAACTAGGCTATCTCTCTATGCCTCAGTTTCCTAGTAATGTGGAGAGACACAGTTACATTTCCCTCCTAGAATGTGGCCATAAGGTGGTGCTGTGCACTGGGATCCATGGCCAGTGCTTGGTAAGGACAACTCTCTCACCACCGAGCCAGGTGCTGAGCTTGGTTCAGCAAGGCTGTACACAGAGTAGAAGCAAAGAATGAGACTGGGAGAGATTGGCTGAGGACTGTGGTAGGTTAGTTAGACAGTTGCTAAGAAAGCATTCATGCCCTGTCTCTCATGGTTTGAATGCATGGTGGCCCTGATGACAGTGTTCTGAATGCAGACCTGAGCGACAAGTGTGCTTGCCAGCTTCTGGTGCTGAGAACAAACCCTAGCTGGAAACTGCTAAGGGGCGAAGGGCTGGTTTTAACTCACAGCTTCAGAATGTTCAGCATCCTGGAGGGGAGAGTGTGCTGGGGCAGCGCCTGATGGTGGTGGGAAAGAGAGTGAGTGACCTGTAACAGAAAGCAGCTGAGACAAGATGCAGCCTCCAAGACACACGGCCAGTGATCTCCTTCCTCCAGCCAGGTTCTGCCTTCTCCATTCTAACGCCAGTCACAGGCCAGGAGCTGCTTGATGCTCAACCTCACTGCCCTTGAGATTTGAGCCAGTGTCGCTGTGTGGGCCCTGACTCAGGCACCTGGTGTTTTCTGACCCTGTTCTAACTCCTCTCTTTCTTAGGGTGATTCTGGAGAGAGCTCAGTCCATCCCAGTATCTTCAGCAGAACTGTCGTCTGCTTTGTTGACTGGATCAGCCTAGTCAAGGTACTCAATAGGCTTCCAGATGGGGGTGGGAGTGTCAGTGCCTCCCCACCTGGACTTCCTGGTCTATGAGGGTTTCTGGCTTGCTCAAGGCCAGCAGCATCCTCATACTGCATAAACATGGATCCTGCTGTCAGTTATCCTCTATAGGAGGTCCTGGGATGACTGCTGAGCTGCTAGACATTCTGTTTTTAGCTGTCTTTTCCAAATTTCAGTCTAGAATATCCACCACCGCTCCATCCCCCTTAGCATCTCTGTCCATCCACAGCCATTCTCCAAACCAAGTCCAGAAGAAACTTCAGCCAAATAAAAGCCCACCTCTCCACAACTTTGTCTGCATCACCCTCATGGGTTCTTCTTTGCCTTTCAGTGGGTGAGCCATCAGACCCTGCACTGTAGGAAATGGGCATCCCAGGGAGAGTCTCAACTGTGGCTCTTGGGGAGAAACTGAAGAGATGGGGGTCTACTGAGAGAATGCCGAGGAGTTTGGGCTATCAACTGCAGAGGATTCGATTTCTGTCTTGCAGACTGATGCCAACCATGGAGAGTGCCAGGGCCTTCAGAGGGTGTGACTTCTCAACTGACATCCGAGCACAAGGAGCAGCACGTGAGGAGAGATCCTGCCCTGCCTCCAAGATCTGCAAACACCTAGAGGCCAGATGAGAGTTGGAGCTTGTGAGACAGTCCACAGTTTAATGGGGGTACGGGAGGGCTCAGTTGGTTCCTATGCTCCTAAAATGGAAGAGTTTCAGATGCAGTTTGAATATTAAGCAACCAGAGTTTAATGGTTTAAGCTTTATGAAGCCAGATGCCTAACAATATGCATTCACAGGTCTTTTAGTTTCCCGTTATTCCTGCGCTGTTCCTCTCTCAGGGGGACACTACCAGGAAGGAAGGTGCTTCTCTTGAAAGGACACCTTTACAATTAATTCAATCCAAGTAGACATATAAGATGCGAGAATCTGCACAGGGGTTCAGGTGCCCAAAGCTGACTAGTTAGTAGAGGAGAGGTAGTAGCAGTTTTTGTGACCCTGTCTAGGAAGTCCCTGAAGAAAGTTGAAGTTGCACCAGCTCATTGACCAATGGCTTCTTTTATAGGCCCTGCTTCGTGGGCTACCACCGTCTCTGCATCTTGGTTTGGGGTGGAGTGAGCCACAGCAACAACGCTTATAACTTGGCCATCAGTCAACCACCATCATCTTTTCACCCAGTTTCTGGCTCTGAGCAGAAACTCAGAGGTCCTATTTCCGGGACCTCTTTGGCAGACCCTCCCGGAAGCTAATGTTCTAATATAAGGTCCCCCAATAGCTGCAGAAAGGTCAATGCAACTGAAGCATGAGTCCCCACACTGCAGCCATGCGGTTCACAGAAGGGTGAGGTCTCAGTGAGCCTTGTGTCTTGTGGACTGGGAACATGACACTTGACCCCAGGTGTGGGGAGGGCTATGAAGAAGCAGGAGCAAACTCCCCAGGAGAATGGAATTGAGGTAAAGGCAAATACAATTGTCACATGTTCCCAAAGGAGCTCCAGAGGCCAGACACCAGGACAGAGGGACACAACTGGCTGGTATGTTGCGTTCCTTTCATTCGGGGCTTCCTGGCACGGGTAACTACATTTTGCTCTCAGTGAGTGATATGGGCACAGCTCACCAACAGTTTTTGGATATGAATTCTAGAAGTAGGCTGCCTGTGCTCAACATCTCCCTGTGAGCCTTGTGCCCCAGAGGGAGCAGCTTTCCCCTGGTGCCCGCTGTGGTAGTGACAGTCACAGAATTCCTGTATCACTGTACCTTCTCAGAGTCCTCCTACTATTTGAAGCATCACAACTACATGACTCAGTATACCACAGCGTGTTTCTGTCCATCACTTCAGTCTTTTAAACATGTGCCCCATAACCTTAAACTGAGATGTTCAGCAATGTAGTGAATACATCACTTAGCATGCTCAGCAATGAGCTCACCATCCATGAATATTGAGGTTCTGTGAATAAAACCCCAAAGTTTTCTGTGTTCAAAGAAGACACTGTAATCTGACTGAGGTCCATGCCCTCCTTACTTGCTGAAGGAGCTAACTCTTAAATCTTCTCCACTCTTTTACGATCCCATCTCTGCTTCATTTGGCTTTGAACTTACTCTTGGCTCAGTGTTTCTAAACAGGGCAGGCATGAACAATGCCATTCTAACATGCTTTGTCTCCTTCAGGGCAGAGGAAGTCCTTCAGACTGAATGAGGAAGAGACATAGATGGTCTATCTGGATAAGGCAAAAAGGAAGAACATTCTAGAGAAACGGATAACTGGCATAAAGTTTCCTGTTCTCCAGAACCAAGGCCTGCCAGAGAATAATGAGTGCATTTTGGCTGGAGTTTGGGGGCTCCTTCCCTTGTGACCAGTCCTGGGAAGATACTAGCAGGGCCTAGTTAGGAAACCTCTGCAGAATTGAGCGAGGCTTACTGCCCTGCTGCTGTCCTGGCTGCAGATCTGAAACACACCCAGAAACAGCTCCTCACCAACATGCCTGATCATGGGTCTTATGTCCTTCAGAACCCTACTTTACTCACATATCTCCCTGAAAACACTTACTTCAAGAGAAACAAAGAAAGAAAAGATGGCCCCAAGAGTTCTGGAATTGACCTTTGGTTACTAAGGGTATTATGGCTGGGACCAAGAGACTGCCTATAAAGTTACAAATTCTCCAATGAAACTTTTTGTGGCCAAGAGCAACTATTTAGGGTCCCTTAAGGTTCACAGTGTGTTCTCCATGTGAGGTGACATCTGTGGAATCCATAAAGAGGGTGGATGCTAAAAGCCTGGTACACAGTAGCTCCTGTGACTGTGTCTTCTCCCCCTGGAAAATCGAGGAGCAGTTCAGGCGAGTATATGAATGAGCTGGCTGGCGTTGTGGGTCCATCATCCACTTCTCTTCTCTTGGGTAAGAGGCCAAAGGAACATGTCCTGAACAGTATGGATGTAGCCATGCCACAGAAAAACATGTCCTGAACAGTATGGATGTAGTCATGCCACAGAAAAACCACTCAGGCTTTTGGTGCACACCTCTGTGCATCTCAAAGACTCAGTACTTGCCTGGTTCACTTCGTTTGTCCTCAGCAAGACTCCCTGACGTAGTAACAGCAAATGCGTACCTTCCCCAGCTGTTGGCTTCATTATAGACCGGAGGCCTGACTTAGTAGTCACCTACTGGCCTAAAACCTCATCTCACCTTACAGGCAAGCTGCTTGGTTCTTGGCCCTGTTTCTCATGGGGGCGGGGGAGACTCATCTGGTGGTCATGGTTGTAGACTCTGATGCAAATGCAGTGACTACCCATGACAGCTCAGCCTTCATGCCACTTGGACACTTCCTTCAATACGACCTGGTGCTCAACAACTCTGGGTTTAGAGGGTCAGAGTGGACACCCAATGGCAGGACAATAGACACCAGGACCCTTCCCAAGGCACACCTCTTTAGTCTCTCAGTCATCCTTTGATCTTCAACAAGGAGTGACATCCGGCAGTTTTGGAGGCTGATACAATCAGAAACTTGTCTTCTACCATGGGCCAGTACTCAGTGAACTCAATGTGTTCTCAGCTGTGCAGCCCCAGAGATTAGCCTCCTTGGCGTCAGCACAAGGTGTCTCCCTGCTTGTTCCAGGTGGTGCTCCTTGACTGCATGCTGCTCAGGACACTGCACGTTCCTCACCCAGTAGGGCCTTCCAAAAAAACGAAAACAAAAACAAAAACAAAAAATCCCCTACTGGCTGTCAGCCCCATGGCCATCAGAGCTCTACCTGTTTATAACCTTGTCAGCTGGGTCAAACGGAAGCACCAGGAATCCCTCTGTGGAGGCTCAGGATGGGAGGAGGTGCCCCTAAATGATGCTGGAGTAAGGAGGCTGTGGAGACACACAGAAGATGGCAGAGCTGCTGAAGCTATGATCAGGCAGGAGAAGGAGGGTGAGACAGTGCTCTACAGGAGAATGGGGATTCCCTTTGCCCTGCCTGGCACACCTTGCTGTTCCAGCTTTCTCCAGGAGCTGATTTCCAAGGCAGCATCCCACATTTGCCCTTTAGTACCAGCTGGCCCCCCACTGGGACAAGATTCTCTCCTCTTGTGGCTGGCCATGCCCCGCAATCTCTGCAGAGGAAGTATGGCCCTGGCCCTGCTAGTTCAAGGCCCCTGGCCTGCCCAGTGTGCTCACTCCCTTTTCCTCATCTTGGTGACTAGAATTTCCCCATGGACTCTCTTGCTCCTGCTTCACCTTGCTTCATGCCTTTCTGCCCTCCCCCATCCCCACTTTCTCTCTTCTGCATTGTTCCACTCCACCGCCCCCCCCTTTTTCTCTTTGCCTCGCCTCTTCCTTCTGGGTATACAGATTGTGTACTTCTGCCAGGCTCACCAGGGATGCTGTTGGTGTGGATGAGGGGAATAGCTGGTAAAGAACCTGAGCTCAGTTCTGTGTGAGCATTCAGTTATACATGTAGAACCTGGAGGGTTGGTACTTTATAAGGTGGAAGCCATGTAGACCATGTCTCTCTCTAGAAAGTGATGCTTGGGTCACAGTGAACTGAAGGAGGGTGGAGCTGTTAGCTCAACCCTTGCTGTTAGGGGAGGGGGTGTAGGGGTTTGTGCCATGTTTCTTGTTGGTGTCTGATGGTCCACAGGATTTTGAGCACACAGCCTGTGTCCCTTCTGTGGCTCTAAGTCCGTACCAGGTGGAAATTAGCTCCAGTGTTTAGCAAAGGGATAATTGGGTCTGTTCTTCATTCTTGAATGAAGATGAAAAGGATGCCATCAGTGATTGTTAACATAGACAGGACTTACTCATCCCTGAGCTAGCCCTACTTATTCCCCTCTGATTTCCTCCTTCTGAATCTATTTATCTCAGACCAAACCCTCCTCCCACCTCCACAGACTCTGGTTATACCTGCTGTCTGTTTCTTGCTCAACTTTCCGAGATTAGGTGGATGCTGTAGGACACATTAAGGTTCGTATTTTATAAACAGATGCAGTCTGTCGATGGCAGAATGCATTAATCTTGGTGGCCATGTCTACCAGATTTCCTGTGGGACTCGGTTCTTTTTTTGTAGCCTCTTCCATGGGATATGTGCTGCTTTTCTTTTAGATAAGGAGACAGCAATATAACCTTAGAAACAAGTGAAGATTATACATCCACACCCACTTCTAGCCCCTTCTGTTGTTTTTGGAGTCTGTGGGTGCAACCTCGGGCTGGTCACTGCTGACGATATCAGGCAGGCTGTACCCTGTACAGCCCCTGCTCCTTTCTACATCTCTTGCAGTTGGTTCTTTCTAGATGAGATAGTGATAGGAAGAGCAGATTCACCCCTTCCCCTCCTCATGGGGAAAGGGAGCTTAGAAGGACCTGCAGGGCTTGTGTTTGAATGGATCTTCACAAGTTTCCATGTTTGCTGATAGATGTACCCATCAGACTGTTTTTCTCGAGGTTCATCATGAGGCTTCATCACAGAGAAACAGTCATGGATGTCTCATGTTTGATGGGCCCCTTGGACCCAGGATCTAAAATGTATAGGTATGAAATGAAGTTTTCCAAGGTTTTTGATCAGTTTCGTAGACTCAGATCTATTTGTGGCTGTGACCAGCTGGTGCAGATCTAAAGAGGTTGAAGCCTTGTATGGTGTGGACCTAGTGACCATAGTGTAAATCAGAATGCCAAGGCTCCATGTGACTATGGAAAGTTCGTGATAGCCTCTGTCCTCTGACATTTCTGGTGCAAAAGAAGAAAGTGTGCCAATGACATCTGGCCAGCGGTGTGGTGACTTTTATGGCCACCAGGATATCTGGAGTTTGTTGTTTCTGTTAACATCAAAG
>NW_023505072.1:0-3000 GCF_004664715.2 Peromyscus leucopus | reverse complement strand
GTTAAATCCCCAACCCCGACTTTTACATCTTAAAAAATAGATTTCATTCATTAAAGTTAACATGCAGAATAATGGGTTTCATTGTGGCATTTTTGCACATATGTATCAATATACCTGGTTCTTATCTAGTCTCTCTCCCACCACCCTTTCCCTCCTGACTCTTTGTGTGGGTCTTTTTCCTCGGAGACTGTCCACTCTTCTGCTCTCCTGTCTCTATATTCCATTTACCTTCTCAGTTTCCACCCCTCTGTTATGATCCCCTTTCTATGTCAACACACACACACACACACACACACACACACACACACACACACACACGCGCGCGCGCGCGCGCAGAAACGTCTAGAGATTCCATGCATAGGAACATCATTTTTGTGATTTAATACAACAGTTTCCAGGTACATCTACTGTTCTGAGAATACCCCAATTTCATCTTTCTTATGACTGAATAAAATCCTAATGGGTATATGTCCCACACTGTCTTTATCCATTCAGGAGTTGATGGACATATGGGCTGATTCTATTTCCTTGATACTGTGACTAGCACAGCAATAAATATAGTGTCTCTGGTGTGTGACTTAGAATCTGGAGTCACTTAGCAGTTCTATTTAGTGTTTCTGTGACCTCCATTCTGATTTCCATGGTTCTTGTCATTCTGGTGTTTGTCTCCCATGCTGTGTAGAAATAGTTTTATGTAATCCCATTTGTCAGTTTTGGGAATGATTGTCTGTTATTGGAGTCCTTTTCAGGGAATCTTGAGGTCTTTATCTTACGTTTCCCGCTAGCAGTTTCAGACTTGAGGTCTTATATTAAGTCCTTTGATCTGTTTTGAATGAAGAGATCTGGATCCAGTTTTACTTTATACGTGTAGATGTTTCCTATCTCAAGTACGATTTGTTGAGGAGGTTGTCTTTTTTCCTAATGTATGTTTTCGATACTTTTTCAAACTTTTAGCTGTGTGGGTTTACTTCTGGCTCTTATATTCTATTCTACTGTTTGGCTTGTCTGGTTTTGTTCAAATACCATGCTGTTTTCATCACTATGGCTTTGTAGTATAATTTGAAGCCCGATATTATAATACCTGTAGCATTACTGTTTCTGTTTAGAATTATTTGAGCTTATCAGGGAGTCTTTTAAATTTTAATCATTTTTGGGGGTGGTGGTGGTGAAAGATTTAATATCATTATTTAATTACCAATGTGGTTGTGTGTGTGTGTGTGTGTGTGTGTGTGTGAATACATACATGCACATGCTTGTGTGTGTACTGGTGCACATGTGTGGGCAGGTGTGTTGAGGCCAGAGGACATCCTTGAGTGCCATTCCTCAGGTGCCTTCCACCTTGTGTTTCACTAGCCTGGGTGGAATTATCCTCTAGGCCTATGCTAGCTGACCAGTGAGTCTCAGGAATCTACCTGTGTCTACACCCTCCCTGGCATTACAAGCACAAACTACCATCACCAGGTTTTGAACTTGGGCTCTCACGCTTGCGAGGCAAACGTTTTGCTCACTGAGTCATCTCCCCAGCCCATTCTCTTATCTGCTTTTATAAAATGCTTGTTCAAGAACTTTGGTAATTTTCACTGGGTTGTGTGTCTTCAATTATTAATTCTGAGAGCTTTTTATATTGTGGACACCAGTCTTTTGTCAGACATGTATTTCCTCTCAGTCTGTGGTTTGCCTTTTTAAAAATCTGAAACCACTTGCAGAGGAACATTTTAAAATATTGATGGAATTTTAATATATTTTACTTTGTTTTTAGTGCTCCTTTGTCCCACTGTTGTGAAATTCTCCTTTTATGTTTTTAGCTTTTAAGTTTGTGTCTGCTTTGAATTAATTTTTATTTATACTGTGGAGTAGAGGTCAGGGCTCAGTTTTTCTTTATAGCTCACCCTCCAATCTTATTTGTTGAAAAGAAATGTCTTTCCTCCGTGGAATTGTTTGAATATCTTAGTAAAATATTATCAGCCAGGGGTGGGGATGTGAACTAGCGGTACAATATTAGCATGTGCAAAGTCCCGAGTTAATCCCAGGCATCTTAACAATATACTTATAATAAAAAGATTGCATTTTATTCTGTGCCTGAGTCTACTTTAGAAAAAAATCAGTCAACTGTATATGTGTGGCTCTTGATATTTTATACATATACCAATCTGTTCTAGCCTTGATTGTTGTAGCTTTATTGTAAGTTTTAAAGTCAAATTGTGGGGGTCTTCAAACTTTGATTATTTTGGATAGTCTAGGTACTTCCATTTATCCATAAATTTTGGAATTCTATTTTCTAGTTTACAAAATGGTTGGTGGGATTTTGAATTGAAGTTATAAAAAAATGTAGGGGACTTATTTTAACAAAACTAGAGTCCTACAATCCATGTGCACAGTATGCCTCTCCATTTATTTAGGATTTAACATTACTCAGCAATGTTTCAATGTTTTTCACTTTTCATGCAGAGTTCTTATGTGACATTCATTTGGTCTATTTTAACACTATGTTTTTGATGCCATTATAAATCTTTTATTTGATTTTGTTTGTTGGTAATAATGAATTTTGTTTTTAATTTGTATTTTACGATTTCGGTAAATATCCATATGAGTTGTAGTAGCTCAGGATGGATTCTTTTGGGCTTTCTGTACATGTCAGCATGTCATTTTAAGGAAGAGCAGCTCGTTATTTTTTTTCTTGGTTTTTCTAGACAGGGTTTCTCTGTGTAGCTTTGCGCCTTTCCTGGAACTTGCTTTGGAGACCAGGTTGGCCTCGAACTCACAGAGATCCACCTGCCTCTGCCTCCTGAATGCTGGGATTAAAGGCGTGCGCCACCACCGCCCGGCTCAGGAAGAGCAGCTCATTATTTTCTAGTATTCATGTTTTCTATGGACCTTTACATGTTGGTAAGTGGAAGTGGTAGACACAGGTACTGTTTATTTATTTATTTCAGTTTTATGAGGGACTTAATATTCATGGATAACCTTTTTGAACTTTCTCAATTGAGGAAACATGTTTGA
>NW_023505071.1:0-6000 GCF_004664715.2 Peromyscus leucopus | reverse complement strand
TCAAGTAGATGGGCTATGGCTAACCAGAGCGATCTCTGCTATAGGTCTTATGCTACCTAATGACCAATGTAATTCTAGCTCTCAACCTGCAGCATTCCAGCTCTCCATAGTGACAACGCTCTAGCTGGTCAGTCTACAGAATCTTCAACACAGGTGGGGCGGACACTTTGCAGTTCATCCAAGGCTTTGTGTGTAGCTGTGAAGAAGAGGAAATACCACGGCTGGGGTCTTGGAAGGATGCCCATGAGACATGTTTGAGTGTTGGAAAGTCAGGGGCAGAAAAACACACATATAGTACAACTCTCTGTTAATAAGGGTTAATAAAGCACTATCCCCGGAGCCATGTGTACATGTGACTGTCACAGTATAAGACAACCATGACTGTGAGAACTGGATGAGGCTAGCACCAATTAGAGGGAAGATCTGACAGGTCTGAGGAACTGTGAACTTACTAACAGTTGTGGGATTCTTTTATCTTTTATCTGTCTATATATCTTCTACTATCTATTTAACAATCATCTGTCTATCCTATCCTATCTATCTATCTATCTATCTATCTATCTATCTATCTATCTATCTATCTATCTATCTATCATCTATCTACAACATAACATCTATTTATCACCCATCTATCAATCATCTATCACTTTCCATCTATCTATTAATCACTTGTCTATCTACCAATCTATCATCTATTACCTATCTCCTCTCTACCTATTTATCATTTGTCTATTTATCTATTGTATATCAGCCACCTGGGTGTCATCTGTTATCCATTTGTTTATCATCAACATTAATTTATCTACCACTTAAATATCAATTATTGATCTGTCATTCATCTATCTATCTATCTATCTATCTATCTATCTATCTATCTATCTATCTATCTATCTATCTATGCATCATCTATTTATTTTTAGTGGTGCTAGGAGTAGAACCCAGAACCTTGCACCTGCTAGGCAAGAACTTTTCACCAACCCACAACACAGTATTTCATTATCCTCATGAGCCCTGAACATCACTTGTGATGTGAAATGCTAGTTCTACTCAGTCTTTTGGTTTAATTTTATGAACACAGGGGAAAATAGCAGAGATGTATGGTACATTATTATGGGTTATCTCAGGTAAGGGCTCAATGTAGAGGGAGGAAATAGACAATAAATTTAATAAATAAAAACATACAAATAGCCACATTTAGACATCCATTTTCACATTATATACAATGGATTGTGTAAAAGAAAGCGGGGTTTGGTGGTGCATGGCTTCAATCCCAGGACTTGGAAGGCAGAAGCAGGCATATCATTTTGAGTTCAGGGCCAGCCTAGTCTACATAATGAGTTTCAGGACAGCCTGAGATACATACACAGCTACACAGTGAGACCTTGTCTCAGAAAGAAAAAGAAAGGAAGGAAGGAAGAGAAAAAAGGAAGAAAGAAAGAGAAGAGAGGAGGTGAGGGCGGGGGAAGGAACATTATTGCCCCCATTTTCTTCCTCCCTTCCCTCCTTGTACCTGAAGAGAATGGCTGTTCCCTGAACCACGCTGGCTCCCCAATGTTCTTCATTTAAACTCTGCTCCCACCTTCCCTAAAACTGCATGGCTGTCCCTATTTCCTGTCTCTCCACATGGCTGCAGATAACGGGTGCATTCCGGACTTGTCTTGGCTGACATCTAGGCTGTGCTTTGATATTACAAACCTTCCCTCCCTCCTGCCCTCCAGGGTCCCTCAGGGGCAGCTGTAGAGTCCCCACCTGTTGTCTATCCTTACTGCACGGTGACTAGGTGCATGTTCACTCTCACTGCACGATGACTAGGTGCATGTTCACTCTCCCTGCACGGTGACTAGGTGCATGTTCACTCTCCCTGCACGGTGACTAGGTGCATGTTCATTCTCACTGCACAGTGACTAGGTGCATGTTCACTCTCACTGCACAGTGACTAGGTGCATGTTCACTCTCACTGCACAGTGACTAGGTGCATGTTCACTCTCACTGCACAGTGACTAGGTGCATGTTCACTCTCACTGCACAGTGACTAGGTGCATGTTCACTCTCACTGCACAGTGACTAGGTGCATGTTCACTCTCACTGCACGGTGACTAGGTGCATGTTCACTCTCACTGCACAGTGACTAGGCTGCATGTTCACTCTCACTGCACGGTGACTAGGTGCATGTTCACTCTCACTGCACAGTGACTAGGTGCATGTTCTCTCTCACTGCACAGTGACTAGGTGCATGTTCACTCTCACTGCATGGTGACTAGTGCATGTTCACTCTCACTGCATGGTGACTAGGTGCATGTTCACTCTCACTGCACAGTGACTAGGTGCATGTTCACTCTCACTGCACGGTGACTAGGTGCATGTTCACTCTCACTGCACAGTGACTAGGTGCATGTTCACTCTCACTGCACGGTGACTAGGTGCATGTTCTCTCTCCCTGCATGGTGACTAGGTGCATGTTCACTCTCACTGCACAGTGACTAGGTGCATGTTCACTCTCACTGCACGGTGACTAGGCTGCATGTTCACTCTCACTGCACGGTGACTAGGCTGCATGTTCACTCTCACTGCACAGGGACTAGGTGCATGTTCACTCTCCCTGCACGGTGACTAGGTGCATGTTCACTCTCACTGCATGATGACTAGGTGCATGTTCTCTCTCCCTGCATGGTGACTAGGTGCATGTTCATTCTCCCTGCACGGTGACTAGGTGCATGTTCACTCTCCCTGCACGGTGACTAGGTGCATGTTCACTCTCACTGCACGGTGACTAGGTGCATGTTCACTCTCACTGCACGGTGACTAGGTGCATGCTCACTCTCATTGCACAGTGACTAGGTGCATGTTCACTCTCACTGCACGGTGACTAGGTGCATGCTCACTCTCACTGCACAGTGACTAGGTGCATGTTCACTCTCACTGCACGGTGACTAGGTGCATGCTCACTCTCACTGCACAGTGACTAGGTGCATGCTCACTCTCACTGCACGGTGACTAGGTGCATGTTCACTCTCACTGCACAGTGACTAGGTGCATGTTCACTCTCCCTGCACGGTGACTAGGTACATGTTCACTCTTACTGTACAGTGACTAGGTGCATGGCCACTCTGACTTCTGCACCTGTGTACTTTCTCTCTCCTGGTTCATCCAGTCCTGCTTTTCTGGGCTTTGCTGGGTCTGGGTCTTCCACTGGCCTCCTCCACAAGGCCTTTCCCGCCATCCTCACTGATTTCCTTTCCCCTTCCCTCTGCAGGTTTCACAGAGATCACAGCACCACGGGGCTATTTCCAGGAACAATATGAAGAAGGACAGCACAGGAATCTAGACTGTATGCTGCTTCCGAATGAAGAGAGGGCCCCAATCTGGTTTGCTGTGTGTACTTGGGCTAACTGCTTAACTTCTCTGGGCCATTTCCATAGTGAGAGCACAGCTGACAGGCTCTTAGCAGTGTTTTTCCTTTTCATAGACACTTTTCCTAGTAAGCTGCTCACACACACACACACACACACACACACACACACACACACACACACACAATCAGCCCATTTTTTGTTGCCATGATGTCATGTGAGACAGGGCAACAGAAGGACACTTGGCTTCTACAGTGCTGTGGTTTGGATGGGAAGTGTGTTTCCCCAGGAAAACATGGTTCATGGGCGGAAGGCTTTGGCTCCGGTGCAGTGTTCAGGGTGGAGCTTCTGCAGTGATGGCATCTAGAGGATGGCGTCTTAGTAGTGGAGCACTCCCTTGATGGGTCATACTGTGGCTGCATCACTGGCAGGTGGTAGAAATTGGGACGTGGGACCTAGTTGGAAGAAGTAGTTCACCAGGGCTGGGCTGTGTCCATGAAAGATATACTGTGTCCCTGGCACCTTCCGGTGTCTCTTTGCTGCCTGGTGACCACGAGGCGAACAGCTTCACCTTGCCATGATTTTCTGCCTCATTCAGAAACAGTGGGGCCAGACAAGTCATGGACTGAGACCTCAGAAGCCAGGAAGCAAAGTATACTTCCCTCTAGAATGTTTCTCTCTGGCATGCACCACAGTGATGCGCTCACATGGAGCTCAATTTCCGAGGGTCAAGGGCTGGCACTGGCATTGGATTGCTTTAGTGTTGGCAGAGTTCTGAGAATGTACACGGCCTCACCTGACATGAAACGGAGCCCAGGGAGTGGCATGGCTGCATCTGTGTCTGCCTCTGTTTCTCTCTTATGATGCCACCCGGGGTCAATCACAGGGCTCCCCCAGTGACTTCATCTGATATACTTCACTTTCTGCAGGTCTCATCTCGGAACATCACAGTCTGGTTAAGTTCCCACTCTCTCAGACATGTTAACATATGAAATGGGGGATGAAGTTTCTGAGCGAGTTTCAAGGGACGAACTATATTCAAACCACAAAACAACACCAAGCAACACCAAGCAACACACAGGCCAACTCTTTTTAGAGCCACTCTTTCAAAATTATTATTATTATTATTATTATTATTATTATTATTATTATTATTGTGTGTGTGTGTGTGTGTGTGTGTGTGTGTGTGTGTGTGTGTGGTGTAAGTACATGTTTATATGGTCTTTGCACCTGTCTACCCATGTGTGTACATGCCATAGGTCAATGCCAGGTATCTTTTTTATTGCTCTCCACTTTAATTTTGGAGAAAGGGTCTCTCATTGATTTGACCAGGCTGGCTGGCCAATGAACTTTAGGTATATGCTTGTCTCTGTCCCACCCAGTGATCTGGCTACAGTCACACCCTCACCACCATACCCAGCTTTTAAGTGGGTGTTGGGGTTCTGAATTCAAGCCCTTATGCTTGTGGGGAAGGCACATAACCAGCCTGAGCCATCTTCCCAGCCCCAGAAGCATCTTCTTGGAGAAGCCAAGTAACATCACCATTTAGCTGCCTTCTCTGGCCTCAGTGTACCATCTCTAAGCTGGGCTAACAGTGTGCATCTCTCTAGACATCCTGAGGAATAAGTGAGTTCACGCATGTGGACTGTTTAGCACACAGCCTGCAGAACCTACAACATGGATCAAACTATTTTATAAATTATTTTATGAAACTGGTGACTTAAGGATCAGAGACTCCTGGATTAGGGATACCTATGTTGAAAACACTTGCTTAGCTGTCTCCTGCTGAAATTTCTGTCACTGTTATGTCTCTGCATGTCTTTTGTTGTTCCTTGGGGTCAGCTATTAAGGCTCAGTCCTCTCTTTGTTCACTTCAGTACGGTGGGTGACACTGCCCATGAGTGGCATCTGGTGGCAGGGCTGCCCAGCAGTGCTCAGGCTGATCTATGAGGCTGTTGCCAGGAAAGATGGATTCTATTCTGCTCTGGACATGCAGCTGGAGTCATAAGGCTCACCCTGTAATATATGCAGATGTTAGGGTGAGTATGTACATGTGTGTATGTGTGTATAGGTCAAAGGAGAATGGCTTGTGTCTTTCCTTAATTGCTTTATACATTTATTTTTTAATTTTATGTGTATAAGTGTTTTACCTATATGTATGTATATATGTGTACAGTGTGAGTGCTGATGTCTGAAGAGGGCATTGGATCCCTTGAAACTGGAGTTACAGATGGTTGTGAGTCCCCATATAGGTTCTAGGAACTGGACTGGGTCCTCTGCAATAGTAGTGTGCACTCTTAAACCTTGGGCTATCTCTCCAGTTCCTTCCACTTCTTGAGACCAGATCATCAATTCAGCTAGGCTGCTGTCCAGTGGACTTCATGGATCCTCTTGTCTCTGCTCCCGTAATACTGAGATTATAGGCACTTACCCCCATGCCTTTCCTTTTCTGTAGGTTCTGGGGCATCTGAACTCAGGTTCTCATGCTTATGTGTCAGGCACTTACTGACTGATCCATCTCTCCAGCCCAGGAGGTCAGCTCAACTTTACAACTTGCTGAGGGCTGTGGCTGACATCAGAAACATAGATCTACATAGCCCAAATTCTCCCTGTTGTGTGGTTTGCTCCTGCTGACTGGGCACTTGCCAGA
>NW_023505070.1:0-2000 GCF_004664715.2 Peromyscus leucopus | reverse complement strand
CACATGAAACTGCCTCCTGTCTCCTGCGTTCAGTTCCTAAAAGAACTGAAGCACACTGATAGTCATTCCTCAGCCCCATGGTGGCCATGGGGGCACAGAGTCCTGGTGTTCTTTGCTTGGACAAGCTGCTCTGGAGTGGTCCTTTCCTTCAGTGCTCTTTGCCTGGAATTTAAGTCTCTCCAATGATTTTCGGTCGTAGGACTATCTGAGCCTACCTGGGCTTCAATAAGAACATATTCTAGGCCAGTGGCTTCTCATCAACAGGAATTGCTTTTTTCACAGTTCTGAGGGCTGTGAGTTTCTGGAAGTCCAAGATCAAGACCCTGGCAGTTTCAGTGTCTTCTGGGGGCTGCTTCCTGGTTCATGAGTTGACCTGTTCAAGGAGTCCTTTTAGCAGGGCACTAAGTTAGTTCTTGGTTGAACTCTAATCACAAAGGAGCCAGGGAAATCCCAGAAACAGCAAAGAGTCATCCTGATTTGAAAGGTATATGGGAGACACTGAGTTATGTTAGAACCACTCTATGGCCATAAGTAGCCTCAGATGACCTTAACTGCAAGGGTTCTATTGGTGACTAGATCTTCCTTTAAGCCCAGACAACTTTATCTACATGGAGCCAGGATCCCAAACTATAGCCTCAACCCAAGCCTTGGCACATCCTAACACCAAGGGTTTGTTGGACATTCAGTACATTCTTCTGAGTCTTGGCTTTATCTAACCTGAGCAAATCCTAAACCACATATAGGTATCAGCTTTGAGCCAGGCAAACCCTATATATGAACAATCTTGACTCACAACAACGATTCAAGTGCTGATGACAGACATCAGAGCAAAGATTTTATTGTAGTATCAATACTGACTTGTGATTCTTAACCATAAGTATCCTAGGCACACCTCAGGTTCAAGTGTGTGTGGATTAGACTTTGTCTCATCCCACCCTGATCACATCATTACTTCAAGGGAGTTAGGACTACATTATAGCTTTATGGTGTCCTGGCTGCAACTAACCACCAAACAACCTTGGCACAACCTGATATCCTGTATTTTGAAATCATCTGTGTTCAGGTCTTAATCTTGACTTCAATGGATGAAGACTACAAATTATTCTTAACTGTGATCTACTTTAGATGCCATACTCCAAGAAGGTGGGATCAATCTTACCAACAGTTGTTGGTTGTCTGATACTGATATCAGGGTAAAGGTAGTATCCTGGCATTCACGGTTAAGAGGTGAGTAGCGATGCATCATAGCTTGGGCCCACCTTAACTCTAAGAGTGTGTGCATCCTACAGGATCTGAACTGAAGCCATATCATAACCTCAAGGGAGTCAGGATCATACTAGAACCTCAATGGTATCTTAACCTCAACCTAGTCTCAATGCAACCAGGGCCAGTTTTGAATTCCAGACATTTTTGTGCTGTGCCCTGAGCAACTGGTGCTGTAATACATGATGTGTTCAATGCTGGGCACTTCCTTCCAAGTAGCTTAGACCCATCATACCTTGAAAGTTTCTTTGGTGAACACTGATATCAGGACACAAGCTGGACAGTGCCACTAAGTGTTGTCTTCTTGCTCTTGGAGCAACATGTCATCTGGGTCCACATTAACATGAAGGGTGTTCACAGTAATCTCATCTCCATTTTTAGGTGTTAATCATGTTTCAGCTGCACCATTCATTCATGAGAAAGTGAGAAACTGCTGGTAGGGATAATGCAGCTTCAGCCCAGGTAAACCATCTACTTGACACAGAATACTGGGTCAGCCTAGGGCTAAGGAAACCACCTCACCACTTCATGACCTGTCAATGCAGAGGACAGAAGTTTTGGAGTAGTTTTGTATAGTAGAATCATTCATTCACTCAGTCATTCGGACCTGAGCATGACATACCTCCCAGTTGGGTTCCCTTTCCAAATGCTACTATGTAGTATTCAACTGCACTCCACGTATTTATTGGCTCATTTATTCATCCACTACTTATGTATGTTTATTAAGTACTTAATCA
>NW_023505069.1:0-12369 GCF_004664715.2 Peromyscus leucopus | reverse complement strand
ATGTCAGATGTTCTGCACTGTCACTTTCTCTCTTATTTACATGAGACAGGATCTCTGATGCTCTTGGAGCTAGGATGGCAACCAACAGCCCCCTGCCACCCCCTGTCCCTTACTGTCATTGTCCAGCTTGGAGGTGTGTGCACGACCATGGTCAACTTTTTATGTGGGTGATGGGGATTTGAACTCAGATCCTTATGCCTGTTCACTAGGCACTCTTACATATTGACCCATCTTCCCAGCCCGGCTTCTGCCCTTGAAGCTGCTTGGTCTGCGGTATGGTGTTAGGGATGCCAAGTGTTGAGAAGTTGGGTGCTAACGTCACAAGTACTTCCAAATGTAAAATGGCTTTGGAGTTGTGTTTGAGTTAGAGGCTGGGAGAATTTTGAGGTGTATTCTAGAAGAAGCCTAAACCACGCTGAGATCCTTGGTCAGAAAACTGGATGTCAAAGTTACTTCAGACAAGGTCTGGAGTGGAGAGAAAGACCTCGAGTGAGCACAGGAGGGAAGGTTAGATTGCAGTAGGTGCTTCTTGGAGAATTTGACATTCAGCTGTAGAAACTTTAGAAAGCTGAATAGATGAGGCAGACCATGGGGGTTCTGCTTTCTCTGTACTGCTTAAGGCAAGGGTGAGAGGAGAGAGAGAGATGCAGGAAGGGCATGCTAAGCACAAAGGACCCCACTGTGAAGGTCTGGGACATTCTCAGCTCTCCATGTTGCTAAGTATGGAAGACTGCTCTGGATTGAGTAGAATAAGCAGTCACTGAGTCATAGGCTTCATCAAACGCTCTCTGTAGTGACGTCACCAGCTTGGATAGAAGGCTCAGAGTGTGGTGAAGTGGAGGAAAGATGCGCCCATCTCTGGGATTCTAGTGGATAGAGACCTCAAAGGCAGAACTACCTCATCCCCAGTTCTAGAGGGTGAGCATGCCATCTTGATGATCTTGCTTTGTTCCAGTCCTGTCATGGTTAGTCTTAATTGCCAGCTCATTGTGACTTAGAACCACCCAGGAGACACAACGTTTGGGCACATCTGTGAGTATGTTTCCAGAAAGGATTAGCTGAGGAGAAAGACCTGCCTGGCAAGGAGGCAACGCCTTCCCGTGGGCAGCTCTGATACAGTAGGGTCTGAGGAAAAGGCAGTGTGTTCCTGCCTGCTTGCCTACCCTACACTGCCAGGAGACGAGACTCCAACTGCTTCAACATTCCAGTGTTGACTTAACACCAGCGACTCTCTGGAGATCTTCCAGGCCTTCAGTAACACACTGGATAGCAGAGGTGCTCAGTGTCACGGACTGAGTAGCTACCAGGTTCTCAGCCTCTCCATCATCTAGTCAGCCACTGTTGGACTCTCCAGAACCTATGGTATGGAGCAATTTACTAACTCCCTCTTCTTAACACATATTCATTCCTTTGGTTCTGTTTCCCCAGAAAGCCCTGCCTAACACAGGGCTGTGAACTTTCTTTCCAGTTTCTCCCATTTAAAGTCAGGCGTCTCCACTGAGCCTGTGCCATGGCTGTGTTTTGAGTCTGTGCCATTTTTGTGGTTTTACTGTCCATGGTCAGACAGGAATTCTGCCTCAGGGTGAACCGTCCCGGGATTCTCATCTACACCTGACTTATATGGTGAGATCTGAGACTGAGAGGTGATGCCACTTTGGATGGGCATTGGTTTGATAGTGAATACACATGTGAGTAGAACATGGGGTCCAATACTGGAACATGTCACTCTGAAATGCATGTGTTGAAGCCCTGACACCTCAGAAGGTGACTGTCTGAGGATCAGGTTCTCATGGAGAGACAATTAACTTATAATGAGGCTGCTAGTATGGGCCTCCATTCAATCTCACAATATCCTTTTATCTACAAGATTTGGAGGCACAGGGAGCATGTTGTGGGTACACTGACAAAGGGAACATGTGAGGTCATAAAAAGGAAGTGGCCACCAGCAAATGAGGGAGATGGGCTGTAGCAGCTAGCCCTTCTTCCCTGGCCTCCCAGCCCCCAAACTATGAGGTCGTTACTTCCTCTTGTTGAAACAGCCCATTGTGTGCTTATGGAAGCCTTAGAAAACTCATACACAGAGGAGAGAATTAGAAGGACAGCGGGGCCTGTGTCTGTAGTAGCAGTGTGATTCCACACTCCCCGTGGTCTTGGTTTCCTTAGAAAATGAAGTAAATGCTCTTTTTTTCTGGGCACTGTGGAAGACCAGTGGTGGACAAGGTGTTTAAAGTTCTTGTTGAACTTCTTTCCAGTTGAGTTGGCTTCAGTATGTGTGGCCTTGTGTGTTCTACAAGACTATTGTCAATGCTGGGTTCTTTGTAAGAACAATGAATGCTTTAAACTGCTGAGCCATTTTTCCAGCCACCTAATTTTTTTTCTTATTCTTTGCTTTATTGCTGGCACCTCAGGCTTCCAAAACAGTACCTGAACAGAACAAATTCTCTGTGTTTAAATGACACTGACTCGCTAGATGTGGGGTGGATGAGAAGCCATGAGGGGCAATGCTTCTGTCTGCACCAGAGAATCAGCTCACCCCTCCTTCTCTGGCTGCTGCTGGCATCTCCAGGCACAGTGCAGGGCTCCGTGATGCCTTTATGTGCACCTTCCCACAGTGCTTTAGGATATTTTTCATCCCTAAGAAGACTATTGGACAGCCAGTGGTGTGGGTAGCTCCTTCAAACCTTCTCCTGGCAGGCTGACACATGCTAGCAGGTATAGTTGGGTTGGCAATGGAATCCTTATTTTCATTCTGCAAGAATAAGGAGAGTCTGCTCCAGTGTTCCTGAGACCTGGGGAGATTATTATCCCATTTGCCACACAAAAGATTCAGATTGGACATAGGGAAAGCATTTTGGGCAGAAATGCATTCCATGGTAGGAGCGGTGAGGGTTTTGCTGAGTGCTTAGAGCTGTAGATCATGAAGTGGCCTTGACCCCTGGGTGCTGTAGGGAATGCTGAGCTAACCATTCTCCATTGTCTGATGCCCCTGAGTTAGGAATTCCTCCTGTTCTGGAGAAGCCTTGGAGTAGTGAGATGCACTTTCCAGTAGCTTTCATTCCTTGCAAGTTTTCTACTCTTCTTGGGGATAGTGTGACAGTGGAACAGGAACCAACTCAGGAAGAAAGCACTCCTTACTGAGCTGTCTGCTGAGGCACAGTGTCCTGTCTGGAGCTGCCCAGGAGCCCCTACAGCTGCTATCCATCTCAGGACCCAAGGAGCAGTTGCCATCTGCCCACATGCCCTGTCTATCAGACTCCATTTGACACATGGTTAGAGTCTAGAGCAAATGTACAGTATTGGAATAGCAGTCAGCAGCATTTTCTCCCATTTCTGGGGAACACCAGACAGGAGACTGAATGCTTGTAGTCCCAGAAAGATCTAGCAGTTGAGTCCTTTGTTTCTCACGTTCTTTACATGTTTGGTAGAATTGTGGTATGAACAGACTAATGACAGCTGTGGTATATGGCAGATGTGGCAGGCATTGTACCAAACCCTTAATGTGCATGATTTCACCTTCACTGTATCTATCATAGCTGCAGTTTTGGAGTGCATGAAATTCAAGTCCAGAGAAGTAAAGGGACTTGCCAGACTCACACAGCCCCTTCATAGAACAGTGCATTCAAAGCTGGAGCCACTGACCCCAAAGCTTTGCATTACTGGGGAACTGGCAGTGATGTGCCATATATATATAATATATATATATATATATATATATATATATATATATATATTATAAAAAAATCCTGTTGGTATTTTGCAATCTTTTCTTCTATTTGCACCCTATCCACATACTTCAATATTATAAGTAGAATGGAGGTCAGTTTAAGAAATGTGACATTTGGAGGCTCACACACCATGGTAGCACGTGAGCCACAATCAATGTAACTCTGAATGTCTTTGTTGCCTCTTTGAGATGCACGCTGTGTAACATGTGGGGAGAATGTGTCCCATACTCTCTCTGAGTTATAAGCAATTTGACTATATCAATTAAGCTCATGTAGTCCATTGTCTATTAATTGAATTAATTTATTGTTACTTCTGAAGGCAGTGCTGGGATTAAACCTAGGACCCGTGCATGCTACACAAACACCCTACCACTGAACTACAACTGTAGCTCATTTATTTTTAAATTTCCAGATTAACACATTAATTATAAATATCACTGGCATCAAATTTGATATCCCCACACATGTACACAGTGTGCTGTTATCAGCTCCAATCTTCCTCTCCTTTCCCCACCCTTCCTAGCCTCTGCAAGTCAGGTGGGATTTATTTCTGTCTTTCCATGTTAGGTCTACTTGCCTTCTCAGGTGGACCTGCAGTTCTAACCATTATGTAACAGGCAGCAGGATTTCCTTCTTCTTCCTCTACGAGTAACACTCTGTTGTGTATATAAACCACCTGGGCTGACTGCACAGTTCTTACCTGGTGAAGGAAGCAAGCAGCAGATCCAGGGGGTTTTCTTCACTTCAGTTAGTATACAGCAACAAATGGGAAGTTTGAAGTCAAGCTGTCTCACTCTGGAGTTCAGCCCTTTAACAATGACATCACACCGCTAGTCATAGGCGTGAACTGTTTGAACTGCTTTGGTGCTTTCAAAACCTCCTGCAAGAGAAGCAACATGAGTGCCATCCTGCTCAGTGGACGTAGGGAAACTGAGGTCTGGGATAGGAGGGGAGAAGCCGGTGGTCTCCTGGGCAGGAGGCAGCTGAGCAGTTCTGCAGGGAAGCTGTGGACTCTGGCTCTTGTGAGCACCCTGTGATAAGGAGGTCATTGCTCAGCTGCACAGCTTCCATGCATGGCCTTTGGAGGATTCCTTCCTCCCTATAGGACTGTGATGTTCACATCTGCAAACATGCTCTGCAAAGTTTTATCTCATTAGTCAAAGAAAAACTAACTTCTGAACTCGGTATATCTGTGTGATAGACTTCAAGTAAATTGTAGTTTTATTTATAGCTCCCTGTCTTCCAGAAACTTAAGCGGCAATGTGTTATTTGGCTCATAAAAAAATAAAATAAAATAAAATAAGATGACACCTCGGGCAGCACTGTAACTAATTAGGGAGGCTTCGAAACTGCTGTTAATTCTAGACTCTGAAAATGCGCACCGCAGTGCCAGGAGCCAGCCCCATGATCCCGTGGAGGACAGCCTCATGCAGCTGCAAAGCTCGGATTTCACATTAAGTCAAACAATTATTTTGACGGGTTGAGTGAGCTCCGCAAAGTGCCATTATAATAAAATCCTTCAATTGCCTTGCTGAGGCGCTGGCACCGACAGGGGAGATTGGCTGATGGCAGAGACTCTTGGAAAGCTGGCAGCCAGCATCCTCCGCACTCGGGTGCTGCCAGACACTTATTCTGGAGGATCTGGTGGAGCATCCAGAGCTTTGGGAGCTGGAGACAAGGGAAGGTGGCTTCAGGAGTGACAGCAGCAACAGAAGGCAGCCAGGCTTGCCTGATTGTTTTTCTTTTTGTCTGTATGCATTATTTCTGTTTTTGTATAATCTGAAGTAATTTTGAATGTGAAACAAAGTTACAAAGGCAGGATCAGGGGGTGAAAACTCCTAGGCAGCTTTGTCCTCATTCCAATTGTGACTCTTATACCTAACCGGGTTGGATTTCCTCCAGGCACTGGGGATCCACTGCTAGGAAACACAGACTGGACTCCCCATTGCTTTGGAACAAGACATAGAGGTGGGCTAGACTCAGACCATGACATGCAGACAGATACAACATCAGCCGTGTTATCCAGCCTCAAACTACAGTGCTCAACAGGAGGGCAGGCAGCCACTACTTTCCCACAGCTGGGTTCCTGATTCAATGTGGAATCACTTCTAGGGCTCTGGAATCCAGAGGTCCAGGAAGGAAGAAGGAACTGCAGACAGGAGCATCTGAGATTCAACAGAGCTGGCTTTGGTCTGTGCATACTTTGCATGCCTCCACTCAGCTCAACTGTGGAGAAAGGGGATGGTTTTTTCCCTTAGGCTAACCTGAGATGGATGCATGCCATTAAGTTTTGTGAAATCTCATGTGCAGTGTCTTGTTCACCACAAAAAATTAACGGGTGGTGGTGCATGCAGCATTTGTTCATCTGGATGATTGCAGGAACATCCTGACAGAGTAGCTCTTGTGCTGGTCCTCAGGGATTTCTTCACCAGGCCGCAGCCAGTCCCCTGTATCAGGACCCTGGACAGTGTCCTGCTTTGGCTCCAGAGGCAGGATGTCTTGGAGGGTTTTGCATTTTGCTTCCACTGGGCTTCTCTTCAGCCCATCTTGAGATTCTCTCAGTGCCTGGGCTGCTCCTGGAGCACACAAACCACCTCTAGACTCAGCTTTTGTTGTGTGGCCTTCTCTGCCTAGAAATCTGAAGCCCGGCTTGCAGAGCACCTGCTGAAAAGGTTCTTCCTAGCTATTTTAATGTCATTGCATCTTCCTTTTTACTTCCAGGCACTTGTCACAACTGGACAAATTACAGAATCGATGTCTTTCTCTGCCTTCTGCAGTGGAAGGTCCTTGGTCTACAGAAGTTGTTTAGTGATGTTTCTGAAGTGAAACATTTTCCCTCTACTCCTCCTTTTTCTCAGTCTCTCCATTTCCCCCGACCTCCTTTCTTTCCCACACTTTGCTCCTGATATGCCCAGATTGGACCCATTTAAATGCTATGGTTTGGATCTCACCTTTATCCATCAGCGTCTCTTGGTCTTGCCAAAAGGAAGGTCGAAGCTAAGGATGTAGCCAAGCATTTCCCTTCTTTATCCGCTAAGCCTGGGTATGAACAAGATGGGTGTGCTTGCCATAACCTCTGGTTCACCTTCTCCCATGGGCATTTGCAAAGTTATTTTATTCCAAAGAGTAAGCAAACACTCAGGCCTGGAGAAACATCCCCATCGGTCACTTGCTTAACCCACTGTTCTCCATTTCTCTTAATGAAGCACAAGAAGTACAGGGGCTCAGGAGACAGGGGGTGTTGGGAGCTGACACCTGAGGCAAGGTGTGCCAGTAAGGGCAGTGGGTCACACTAACGGAGACAACAGAGGACAGTTTAGCATTCTTAAGCCAATTTCATCTCTGTGTACACATCTCACAGGGCACATTCTCAGAATGAAGCATTTGTCACTGACACAATGCTGTGAACTGGATAGCAGAATGGGACACATTATACTGGATCACACATACATCACCTTAGTCTGGTTACTTTACAAGTTTGAAATTCAGATATCTACTAGAAAAATCCATATCTGACTAGGAGAAGTCAGGCATCAGTGGGAAAAGATGGATTTGGCCTTTTGTATGAGGGTCCTTGAACCTGCACTGTCAGCCTTCACCACTCAGTTCTCTTGTTTAATACCACCTCCTGGCCTCTAATGCACCTGTAATTTGTGACTCTGCACTAAGAGGCTGGCTAATCAGAAAGACTCTGAAGTGGAAATAAATTTTCTTATTTTCCAGGTGTCTGAGCATAGACACAAAACAGAGGTAGATGTAACCTTAGTGCATCCTGAGAAACTGGAGACTGAGCTGCCTAGGAGACCAGGGGCATTGGAAGCTTCCCAACACAGACCAAGTGCCATCTGCGTTATGAATGGGAGAAGCCAGGTCTGGTGGAACACATCTATTATGCAAGTTACCTGAGAGTCAAGATGGAAGAATTTTAAGTTCAAAGCCTACTTGAGCTACAGTGAGTTCAAAGCCAGCCTGGGCATCAAAGTGAGACCCCATGTCAAAAAGAAAGTAAAATGAGAAGTAGGATATAGCTCAGTGTAGGACACTAACGACCATGCATCCTAGTACCTCAATGATACCCCCCCACACACACACACCATGAAATTAGAAGGGGAGCTATTTTGGGTGAAGGGAGAGGAGTAATGGTAGAGACAGGAAGACAGAGTGACAAAATCTGAGCAAGATACAATGATATGTATCTATAGTGATGTCACAGGAAGCCTCTTGTTATACACACTAGTAAAATTAATCTATGAAAAAAGTGGAGAAAAAATGTCTGTTACAACAGAGATGTGTGGGGATATATTCCTTTAAGACCAGGGCATCTGTGGTTGGTATGTAAATGAACAGAAAATTTCTTAATTAAAAAAAGACCTCTTTAATGAGATTCTTAGGTCTCATTCTCTGCCTGGAAGATTGGAAGTTGAAGTGTGGCATGGTCCAGTTGCAAGTGTGTGCACACATACATGTGTGAAAGTGTGCACATGCGTCTGTGGTATGCTTTAGCTCTTTTAATCCTTATGACAGTAACTTGACCAAATGCTGTCATTCACACCACTTAACTCAGAAAGGAAATGTGGGAGGCCAGACAATGTGTTCAATCAAACCAGGGAGCTCCCACATTTGAATTCAAGCTTCTGTCCCCTTGGCATCAAAGCACCAGTTCCTGTTTGTTTTGGAGTCTCCAGCAGGTCCTTTGGTTAGAATGATTTTTATATCTTCTCATGTCTCCAGCTGTTGCCAGGGGTTTGGGCTGCCCATGCAGCAGCAGCTATGCAGACATAGAACTGGTCACATCAGGTGCACAGGTGCTGGGATGTCTTTCTGTATGCTGTGAATGTGTTGCTCTGATTGATTGATAAATAAAATGGCGATTGGCCAGTAGCCAGGCAGGAAGTATAGTATAGGCAGATAAGCAGAGAGGAGAATTTTGGGAGGAGGAAAGCTGAGTCAGGAGATGCTGCCAGCTGCACCACCATGAGAAGCAAGATGTAAAGTATCGGTAAGCCACAAGCCACATGGCAACTTATAGATTAATAAAAATGGGCTAATTTAAGATATAAGAACTAGATAACAAGAAGCCTGCCACAGCCATACAGTTTATAAGCAATATAAGTCTCTGTGTGTTTACTTGGGTCTAAGTGGCTGCAGGCCCAAGCAGGACTGGAGAAAACTCCACACACACACAGGAGTGTTGAACGAAAGTGAATACTCTCAGACCCAGACCTGGGGTCTCTGACTCAGGAATGGGTACAGAGCCTATGAATGTGCCACTGTAACAAGCTCCTGGTTTATTCTGATGTTTAACAAGAGTGGGAATCGAGGCCCTGCTTTAGCGCAAGGGCTTCTGGAATTGTTGCATTCATTTGCACATCCCTTATTTCATTTACTCTGAGAGATGAACATGAAGCAACAGATGTGCACCAGAAGCTGCTCTGGCACCAAGGATGCTGCAATGAACAAACAGACTTAAGCCAGTAAAGCAGCTGTGACTCAAAGCATGACTTCAGGGTGTTCCTGCTTGTATTCACTTGGATTCTATATTCTCAGGCAGAAAAAGGACTCAGAACGTTTTATAAAGAAATGCAAAAGATTAGGAAATTTAAAAGTGGTTCATGAGTGATGGATGCCGGGTTGCAGTAGGAAGAGGCAGCCAGTGAGTACTGGGTTTCTTTATTTCAATTTGTGGTTAGACAGTGGTAAGTATTTCACTTGTGAGTATTCTAGAAGCCACTGAATTGTCCATTTTGAAAGAGTGAATTTTATTAGTAAAAGCAAGTAAATAAAATCACTGGATAAGAATGAAGAGAAACTGAGCAGTGGTGGCGCACACCTTTAATCCCAGCACTCAGGAGGCAGAGGCAGGTGGATCTCTGTGGGTTTGAGGCCAGCCTGGTCTACAGAGCGAATTGAAGGCCAGCTAAGGTCACATAGTAAGATCTTCCTCCTACTTCTCCTCTTTCTCTCTCTCTCTCTCCCCTTTCTGTGTGTGTGTGTCTGTCTCTCTGTCTCTGTCTCTTCTCCTGTCTCTCTGTCTCTCTCTCTTCTCTCTCTCTCTCTCTCTCTCTCTCTCTCTCTCTCTCTCACACACACCACACACACACACAGAATTTGTAGAAACCAGCTCACTCCTGACACTAGGATGCAAATCATAGCCACTCCAAAAAAGCATTACATAGCTCTTTTAAAACCTGAATTGGACTTAACTGCATGAACCAACAACTGGGCTCTGTATGTATACCTCAGAGAACTGAAGACATATTTCCATTTAGAATCTTGCACACAAATATTAATACATATTCATAATATCCCTAAATTGGAAATTTCTTGAACATCCTTTAGTGGATAAATTATTCAATAACTATGGTACATTCATTCATAGAACACAGCTCAGGAATTAAAGGAGTGAATTGTCACCGTACTCCACACTGGGTGAACCACAAGGAAATGATGTTACATTTTAAAAGTATTTCACAAAGGACAATTACTATCTCTGTAATCGTCACAAAATAACCTAACTGAAAAATGGTCCTGAATGAGGTAAGCAGGGTGGCTGTAGAGAAACTGCAGCCTGGTGACAGTACTGTTGAACATAGTATCACGGTGCAGTGAACAAAGGTACAGATATGGCCTGGTATTAAGGAATGCACATCCACACCTCAAATCCGGTAAGGGCATTTTCAACCGACTGATCAAATCTGAATAAGGCTTGTCTAGGGCTGTGGTTGTGTTGACATGAAGTGCAGCTGTAAAAGTATCAGTACTGTGGGAGACTGGTAAACAGTACAGAGGACTTTCTGGGACATTGCTCTCCAGCTCTGTAGATCTGTAATTATTTTAATATAAAAAGTTAAAGTTAGTAGGACAAATTCAGTCGCCAGTCCAGTGCATTTAGAACTTTTCTCTCTGGGGTTGGAGATGGGGCTTAGTCAGTAGAATGCTTGCCTAGCATGTGCAAAGGCCTGGGTTTGATCTTGAGCACCAAATAAAGCTGGGAATGGTTGAGCTCAGTGTAATTCCAGCACTTGGAGATGAGGCAGGGGAGTTCAAGGTTCCTATTTCCCTGGGTCAGAGGAGATATAATGGAAACTTGGAACAGTCACCAGTTCCCAGCAGTAATGAATCATTGACAGTGTCCGTGGAGGCCACATGGGGATAAAAATTGTGGCTCCTCACCCAGGAAAGTAAGCATTAGAAGGAATGTATGGGGTCCTCTGAGATGCTAGTTATGTCCAGAAGTGACAAGGAGCCTTTCCCCACTCAATATCAGCACAGATGAGTGGAAGTCCCAAAACTCCACTCTAGGTGACTGTAATGATAGGGTGTCCTCTGCATTCTCCTTAGGAGCACTGTCAGAGAAGAACTGGTAAGAACCATAATTTTGACAAGATTAAGAATCTTAACATAATATCCCAAATGGTTGGATGTTAATAAAGTCACTCATCATACCTATCAATCAGAGAGAGATCAACCGGAATGAAACACAGGCCACCCACAGAACCCAGTTCCAAGGGGACACATTCCAGACTTCTTGAACAGAAATGTAGAGGGGAGCCCTACAGAAATGCCTCAGTCAGGGACAGAGACCACAGCAGAAACAAATGAAGCTGCAGAAAAGAATAGATAATCGTTAGCAAAGAAGTATAAGATCAGAAAAACAAGATGACATTTTTATAACAAAATATTACAAAAACCTGAACAAACTGGCTAAGCAGAGGTATCTGGGAGGTAAGGGTAAGAATCAATGAGCTTAAGCACAAATTATTAACCAACCTGAAATACAGACAGGAAACAGATGGGAAGATGAACAGCAGCATGTCAGGCCATGTGGACAAAGCTCTCACCACCCACATCACCACTGTCAGGGGATAACAAAAGGAACCAGGATGAAAGTTTATTCTAAGACACAATGGCTGAAAATGCTCCAAATTTGGCAAAGGCTTATGCCTAAAAACTCAATAAACAGAGTGAATTCCAACAAATAAACGTATCTACAACAGAATATATCACGAGCAACTTCTAAATTCCAAAGAAGGAGAGTCTTTAATGTGACCAGTAAGAAATTACATATTTTATATTACTTACAGGGGAGAGATGATCATGAAAAGAATGACTGCTTATCATGAATCAGAGGCTAGGAGAAAGTACTATATTTTTTAAACTAGTTTTATTTTTAATTAATCTTTTGAGACTTATTTTGGTCTTATTCCTTCCCCTCCCTTACATCTAGCTTCATGTTCCTTCTTTCTTTAAAAACCAAAACAAAACCAAAAACTAACAACTCTACTACCCCGACACACACAAATCCCTCACCCCAAACCAAAACAACCACCACCAAAACAACCATGAAATTCAATTTGTGTGGGCCAACTACTCCTGGGGCTGCCTTGAAGAGTGGTTGATGTACCAGTGTCACACCACTGGAGGAAACTGACTCTCCCTTCTCCTGCAGCTATCAATTGCAACTACCTTGATACAATAAATATATGTAAATTTGTAAAATCAATAATGATTTTTAATTACAGAGATGGAAGCCTGGGTCACACTTTGAAAAGCCAACACAATTCATCATTGTATGAGCTAAGAGTAAAAATTAGATTGTCATATTACATGATGCAGAAAAAAAATCATTTGACAAAATACAACA